>NC_056727.1:942262478-942500698 GCF_019279795.1 Protopterus annectens
TCCATCGGACCCTATATGACACATTAAGAAGACTATAAAAAAATATGAGAGATAGAGGCAAACAGATTACTATAAACCAATATTCATAATCATTCATGATGTAAATAAGATATATAAATCAATATGTATAAAAACATAAATTGTACCAACCTATATCCTCATATTTACAAATGGTCATTTAGTCCTGGAGGAAATAGGGCACCCAATGTAATGATCCAATGTTGTTCCTTAAGAGTAAGTATTTTATGCCATCCCTGGGGATTACTACGGTCCCCCAGAATTCTATCTATAATTATAAAAGAAAATTGTGCATCAGGATGTTTCAAATTGTGCCTATATAAGGCATTGGTTTCCTTCCTAGTTTTAATGTCTGATCTGTGTTCGTTGATGCGTGTTCTGAGTGGTCTAGAGGTTTGACCTACATAAAAAGCTCGACACCAACAGGTTGCCAGATAGACCACCCAACTGCTGCTACAGTTGCCAAATATTCTGCATTGGTACACTTTACTGGTATTACGACTTGTAAACTCCTTACTTTTGTTGACTTGTTTACATGAACCACAATGGCCACAAGGGAATGTACCCACTAATACATCCCCTGACATAGTCAATTGTTGATGTATCGCTCCCCCACTTTCTATGTGTTTGAAATGTGAAAAAAGAGAGCCAAAAGTTCTGCCTCTCCTATATGAGAAATGGCATTGTTGATCCAATATTGATCTCAAATATTCATTGGCCATGAGAATATTCCAATGTCTATTAATGATACCCTTGATAGCATTGGAATTTCTGCCAAAGGTAGTGACAAACCGAATGATATTCGTAGAACAATCCCTGGTTTGAGATTGATATTGTAACAAAGTTTTTCTCTCAATGTTATTAGTCCAATTCCAGGCATTAAGAATGTCTTGATGTCTGTAACCCCTATTGGCAAACCTATGATAAAGATCCAAGCCATCCCTATCAAAATCACCCTGTGTCGAGCTCAGGCATTTGATACGCATAAATTGGGACTTAGGGATGTTGTGGATGGTGTGGCCTGGGTGCATGCTGGAAGCATGCAACAAAGTGTTGTATTGAGGGTATTTGCGATAAGATCTCGTATTCAACGTATGATCTGTGTTTCTGATAATGGTAACATCCAAAAAATTGATGCTTTGAAGATCGTATGTTACCGTAAACTCAATTCCCCATAAATTTTGAATGAGGTATTCAATGAATTCCTGTAAATACCTGACATCTGCCCGCCACACCATCCAGCAATCATCCAAGTACCTGCGCCAAATGTCTATTTCCACCAGATAGATAGTGTAGTGGATCATAGATCACGCATTCCTCAAAGAATGCCATGAACAAATCGGCATAAATGGGAGCAAAAGATGCTCCCATCGCCGTACCCTGCAATTGCCAATAGCATTGCCCTTGAAAATAAAGGACATTCTTATTGAGGACATGTTCCGTCATACAGATAAGCAGTGTGTTGAACCCAGGGGAGGATAGAGCAGCCCTATCTAACCAATATTGTAGTGCTTGTAGGCCAGCCCAGTGTGGAATGCTAGTATATAGGGCCTTAACATCCAATGAGCACATGAGCCAACCAGGCTCAAGTTGACAATCCTGTATGATCTGTAGAAATTGGGTCGTATCCTGCAGTTTAGCCCTAACAAAACACAACAGTGGTTTGAGATATTGAGTAAGAAAGGCAGATAAAGGCTCCGTCAAGGACCCAATTCCTGATACAATCGGTCTGCCCGGAGGATTTGTAATGGACTTGTGTATTTTTGGAAGTAAATACAAGATTTGTTTCTGAGGATCCTTGACAGTTAACTGAAAAACACAATTTTTGGTTATTATGCCCTCCACAAGGGAAAGATTGAGAAAAGTGTCTATTTCCTGTTTGAAATGAGTGGTATGATCCATTTTCTCAATCTTGCCCTTGAGGAGGGCATCATAACCAAAAAATTGTGTTTTTCAGTTAACTGTCAAGGATCCTCAGAAACAAATCTTGTATTTACTTCCAAAAATACACAAGTCCATTACAAATCCTCCGGGCAGACCGATTGTATCAGGAATTGGGTCCTTGACGGAGCCTTTATCTGCCTTTCTTACTCAATATCTCAAACCACTGTTGTGTTTTGTTAGGGCTAGACTGCAGGATATGACCCAATTTCTACAGATCATACAGGATTGTCAACTTGAGCCTGGTTGGCTCATTGGATGTTAAGGCCCTATATACTAGCATTCCACACTGGGCTGGCCTACAGGCCCTACAATATTGGTTAGATAGGGCTGCTCTATCCTCCCCTGGGTTCAACACACTGCTTATCTGTATGACGGAACATGTCCTCAATAAGAATGTCTTTTATTTTCAAGGGCAATGCTATTGGCAATTGCAGGGTACGGCGATGGGAGCATCATTTGCTCCCATTTATGCCAATTTGTTCATGGCATTCTTTGAGGAATGCATGATCTATGATCCACTACACAATATCTATCTGGTGGAAATAGACATTTGGCGCAGGTACTTGGATGATTGCTGGATGGTGTGGGCAGATGTCAGGTATTTACAAGAATTCATTGAATACCTCAATCAAAATGTATGAATTGAGTTTACAGTAACATACGATCTTCAAAGCATCAATTTTTTTGGATGTTACCGTTACCAGAAACACAGATCATACGTTGAATACGAGATCTTATTGCAAATACCCTCAATACAACACTATGTTGCATGCTTCCAGCATGCACCCAGGCCACACCATCCGCAACATCCCTAAGTCCCAATTTATGCGTATCAAACGCCTGAGCTCAACACAGGGTGATTTTGATAGGGATGGCTTGGATCTTTATCATAGGTTTGCCAATAGGGGTTACAAACATCAAGACATTCTTAATGCCTGGAATTGGACTAATAACATTGAGAGAAAAACTTTGTTGCAGTATCAATCTCAAACCAGGGATTGTTCTACGAATATCATTCGGTTTGTCACTACCTTTGGCAGAAATTCCAATGCTATCAAGGGTATCATTAATAGACATTGGAATATTCTCATGGCCAATGAATATTTGAGATCAATATTGGATCAACAATGCCATTTCTCATAGGAGAGGCAGAACTTTTGGCTCTCTTTTTCCACATTTCAAACACATAGAAAGTGGGGGAGCGATACATCAACAATTGACTATGTCAGGGGATGTATTAGTGGGTACATTCCCTTGTGGAAAATGTGGTTCATGTAAACAAGTCAACAAAAGTAAGGAGTTTACAAGTCGTAATACCAGTAAAGTGTACCAATGCAGAATATTTGGCAACTGTAGCAGCAGTTGGGTGGTCTATCTGGCAACCTGTCTGTGTCGAGCTTTTTATGTAGGTCAAACCTCTAGACCACTCAGAACACGCATCAACGAACACAGATCAGACATTAAAACTAGGAAGGAAACCAATGCCTTATATAGGCACAATTTGAAACATCCTGATGCACAATTTTCTTTTATAATTATAGATAGAATTCTGGGGACGAGTAATCCCAGGGATGGCATAAAATACTTACTCATAAGGAACAACATTGGATCATTACATTGGGCACCCTATTTCCTCCAGGACTAAATGATCATTTGTAAATGAGGATATAGGTTGGTACAATTTATGTTTTTATACATATTGATTTATATATCTTATTTGCATCATGAATGATTATGAATATTGGTTTACAGTAATCTGTTTGCCTCTATCTCTCATTTTTTTATAGTCTTCTTAATGTGTCATATAGGGTCCGATGGAGGATAGCCAAAGGCATATCGACATACCTGATGCGATCACAGCTGAAGGAATTATATTGGAACACTGGACTACGCATGGATTTTCGAATTCGGCTATATCAATTGCTAACCACATGTTTTCTGTTGGAACATTCATTGCCCTTTTTTTCATGCTTTGGATGTGATGTTCTTTATGGTTATGACAGCATGTATTATATATGTTCTCAGTATAACTACACTATAAGTAATATTATCTACTTTTATGCTATATAATTCAATGTGTTGGGGTCAGTTCATAACATTTTTTATTTTTCATTTTTTATTTTACTATTTTCAACGATCTACCTATTTTTATGTTATATTTGCCATATATTGTCAAGTTATGATTGCATTTACTGTCATGTATAACTTCAGTTTATACTTTGGGTTCTTTCTCTTTAAATATATACTGGTTGCATTTTCCATCTGTCTCGCAGGTGGGGTGCGTCTATAAATTGTTGGGATTTTTGGTGAATTGTTCATACACTGAAGAAGGCATTGGTTGCCGAAACCGGTCTGTTTAATAAGGGGTTATTATTTAGCCATCTATATGTATTTGACCTAATTATTTTCTTTTTTCTACTTCTGGATCGCACATTGCTGGCCTTTTGTTGTTTACTTGGTTGGTTCGGCCGCGCATCTACCTACCTGCATAGCATCATGTTGGTTTGTCCTAAGAGAAACCATGTCCTGATGGAAAATGATGAAAGGTTCCACAGCCATTAAAGCCTGTAACTCTGAAACTCTTCTTGCTGAAATAATTGCTAGGAGCAGAGCAGTTTTCCATAAGAATTTTATATCAGCTGTGCTGGCTGGTTCAAAAGGAGGCAGTGAGAGTTTTTCTAAAACAAAGTTGAGATCCCAAGTTGGTACTGGTGCTCTCCTTGGGGGTCTTATATTTTTTGCCCCTCTGAGGTACTGTCGTAGTAGAGGATGTGAAAAAATAGGAGGGTCCTTATTGTAATGAGCTGAAATGGCAGAGGCATGGATTTTAATTGATGAGAAAGATAGGTCTTTGTCCAGCATCTCAGTTAGGTATTGCAAAATCTGAGGTATATTGGGGACAAGTGGTTCGAGGCCTTGTGCCTGGTTCCAAGCACAGCATCTCTTCCATTTTTCTGCATAAGATTTCCTAGTGCTGGGCCTCCTGGCTTCTAAAATGACATCCATAACAGCTTTAGAGAAAGGTGCAGTCTGAGTGGCTACATTATCTGCCATGCTGCCAGATTTAAGGTTTTGAGTTGACTGTGCAGAATCTGATTGTTTTGCTGTGTCAGAAGGTGAGGAATTTGAGGTAGAAGCCAAGCTGGGCCTTGAGACAAGTTCTTTAGGATTGGGTACCAGTGCTGGCGTGGCCAGTCTGGGGCAATCAGGATCATTTTTGGCCTTTCTTGTCTGACTTTTAGTAGCACCTTGGTAAGAAGAGGCATCGGAGGGAAGGCATAGACTTGTCAGGCCTTTCCAGCTGAATGATAGAGCATCCACTTTCCATGCTTGAGAGTGATAAGTTCTTCGGCAAAAAGTTCTGTATTTGGTAATTGTGAGGGGAGGCAAAACGATTATGTCTGGGCGTCCCCATTTCCTCGTTATCATGCTGAACACCTGTGGATTTAGTTTCCATTTGTGAGGATCCATGAGATTTCTGCTTAGTTCGTCTGCCAGTGTATTTTTTGTTCCTGGCAGGAACTGTGCCTGCAGATGTACTTGATAGGTCAGTGCTGTGTTCCACAACATCATGGCTTGCCTGCATAGGGGGTAGGAATGTGTGCCCCCTTGCTTATGTACCACACAACTGTGGTGTTGTCCGTCTTTATTAATAGTTCTCCTGGATGTAGTAAGGTCCTTGAAAGCTGTCAGGGCATTCTGAACAGCTAGCATCTCTTTTTGGTTGATGTAAAGATGCATTTGTTCCTTGGGCCACATGCCCTGAATACATTTTCCTGCGATATGTGCCCCCCAGGCATAATCCGATGCATCCGTTGTTATTGTCTGCCTGGCTGTGGGTAAGGTGAAAGGCTGTCCCTTGTTGTGGTGACAGGCCTAGGACCACCATCGAAACTCCTGTTGTAGGCAGGGAATTAAAGTTATGATGGTCTCCAGGCTGCGACAATGCTGAGTCCAAACACTTTTCAGATACCATTGTAGTTTCCTCATATGCAGTTTTGCATATGGAATTAGTAGAATGCAGGATGCCATGAAGCCCAGGGCCTGCAGAATTTTTCTTGCAGGGAGCTGAGTTTTTCTTGCCATTATCTGAAAGTAATGGGTCAGTTGCCTTTTTTTGTCTGGCGTGAGATAAGCCATCTGGGTAGTTGTATTTAAGCTTGCACCCAGGAATATTATCTCTTGAGAGGGCACTAGTTTTGATTTCTTTTCGTTTACTGTGTACCCTACGCAAATTAGTAATCTTTTTACAAACGCCAGATGCTATAGAAGAATGTCCTTGCTCTCTGCTTGAACAAGGCAGTCCAATTAGAGATATATTTGGATCCCTTTTTGTCTGCAAAATGCAATTACTGGTGCCAGGCATTTTGTGAAGACCCTGGGCGCAGTAGGTAAGCCAAAGGGCAGTGCAGAGAACTGGTAATGCATTGAGCCTGCTACAAATCTGGGGTATCTTCTGCACGTTTGTCTGATTGGGACATGCAGGTATGCCTCCCTGAGGTCCAAAGTAACTAGCCAAGCCTTCTTGCCCAGCATGGGCAGAAGTTGCTGTAGTGTTAACATTTTGAATTTTGGAACATCCAGGAAAGTATTTAGGATTGACAGGTCCAGTATCGGTCTCCATGCTTTGTCTTTTCTGGGTACTAAGAAAAGTCTTGAGTAAAAACCTTGTCCCTGTTCTTGCTGTGGAACTCTTTGAATAGCTTCCATGTCCATAAGACCAGCAATCTGTTTTTGGGCCTCTGCCCTTTGGTTTTGTGGCAGGTCCGGCATACCTTTTGATTTTGGAAGCATGTGGAAGTGGAACCTGTAACTCTGATAAACAATATTCAGCACCCATTGGTCTTGGGTGATTATGTGCCAATTTTTTGAGAAAAGTGCTAGCTTTCCCCCTAGGGGAGCTGCCAAAAGTTAAGTGCCTGGCACTTGTAGAGGGAAGTCATTGGGACTGTTTCCTATAAGGTTGTGATTTATCTTCCCCTCCCTTGGGGGCTGAAGCACCCCATTGTTTAGGCCTGTAGGAGCCTTGGGGCTGAGATCTGCCTCTAGGGCGTCTGTATCTGCCTCTTTGTGGTCTGTCTGACACTGGAAAGGACCAATTTTTTGAAGGCCAGTTTCTGCTAAATCTAGGTGGTTGAACCTGTAAGAAATCCTTCACTGTTTGCATTGATTTTGCTTTATCCTCTATTTTCTTTAACACTTACTCTGCCTTAACACCAAACAAAGTATCATGCTGTAGTGGAGCATCCAGTAATTTTACTTTAACATGGTCAGGTAAACTTTGTTCTTTCAACCAAGCATGCCTTCGAATAACAGAGCCTGTAACTGTGGCTCTACAAGAAGCCTCTAATGAATCAAAACCACATTGCAGAGTATGCTTTCCCACTTGTTCAATTGCATGCAATAAATCCTGCATTTCTTTACTGTCAGGACTTTCTAAATTTGAAATCATCTTCTGTTTTAACAATGACATGAGATACTTTTGATATTTAAGCATGTGAAACTGGCAATTTAAAGCCTTTACAGCTAAAGTAGTAGAGGTGTATACTCCCCCCCCCATCTGTCCATAGCTCTGGAATTCCTATTGGAGGGGACAGGATTTTTAGCAGTGGAAGCCTTAACCCCTTTAGGACCCTGAGAAATTGTTTCTGGGTCTGCAGTGGGGTCTTTGTAAAGACATTTATTAGAGTCAGGGACCCTGTAGTGCCTGTCTGGCTTGACTGGTGCAGGGGGTAAAGAACCAGGAGACAGACTGGATTCAGAAAAAACATCAACAACAATATCAAGCACAGGGGGATAGCCAGGGGCCTGTGCTGAGGCAATAAAAGGAAGTCTCTGAGCCTTTTCTTGGATTCTGAATAATCTTGGCTCTCCCAATGGAAATGCTCCCTCACAGTGTGCAGGGTTTCCCCAAAAGAATAATCCTCAGGCGGAGAGGCTGAAGGTATAGACTCTTCTGCATCAGAGTCCTCATAGGGAGGGAGAGAGTATCCCTGATCAGAAGAGGAATCAGAGGAAATGGAAACCTGGTCAGAGGAATCAGTCAGTGTCTTGTCTAGGCCTTTTGTCAGGAGGGGGATGGGAACCCCTGATTAAAGTAATTAGGACTTCGGCCATTTTAAGCATCTATTTCTTTGGCATGGGAAAACTGTTCAGGAGAATGCTGTACTTGTTTCCTTGTCTTTAATGGTGTTTTTGACTTTGCCTTGGCTGCTGAAGTGGGCTTAATTGTAAGCTGTGAAGGTCTGAAAACACCCTCAGAAGCCGATGCCTGCTCAGCGGCTCCGGACCCATCTGAGGGAATAGTTTCCGTAGGCCCAATACCTTGAGTTTCCACAGGCCTAGGTGTTCTCCACATGGCTGTCGGTTGCGGCCTGTGGCGCTGAGGTAGTGGGTGTCAGGGGCTGCGAAAGCACCTCACTGAGAACCGGCGAGTGGCCTTGAAGAGGCTTCGTTGTTGGTTTTGGACCTCGGATGCCCGTCCTTTTCTTTGTCTTTGCGTTTTTTATAAATTCCGGTCGTCGGTTGTTCCGACGGCATTATGTAAATAAAACTTCGGCCAAAGTAGTGTAAAGCAAAGTCATACTGACGTTTAATAGTGCGTTTATTGAATCTGGCACAAAATCGACAACTGATAACGTCGTGATCAGGGCCTAGGCAAGGAATACAGTAGGAGTGAAAGCCCTTATGAGGTAATTGCTTCCCACAAGAAATACAGTTATTAACTTTTACTGACATTGGTGGAGCAAGAAAAAGTTTCCACAACGGGGTACTTAGCTTTATTGAAGACTTTGGTTCTGAAACTCAAATTTGAAAATCTCAGGAGTCGGCCGACCAGCACTTGCGAACTGCTTTTGCTTCGGGCACCGCGCGGCAAGAAAGACTGAAGAAAATGGCGTCGGTTGCAACTTTTATACCCCTGGCGCACTGACGTCGGGGAAGAGACGACAGCAACCGATGCCGGACCAAGACTTTAGAACTCGGGCCGACTGCGGTTCGCCTGCCAGCAGGATAACCCAAGTGTAATGACTGCAACAGTGAAACACGATGAACATTAACAATTTCAGGAGTTGGTCGACTGGCACTTGCAAACTGCTTCGGGCACCAAGTGGCAAGAAAGACTAATGTAATGTGATCGGCTGCATGTTTTATACCCCTGATGACCTGACGAGACAGCAGGAATCCAAGACTTTGATATTCAGGCCTGCTGTGGGCTACCTCCGTGCAGATAACCCAAAAGTAATGACTGAAACAGTGAAACACGAAGAACATCTGCCAGTGTGGGTGGATTTCAGATCTCTTGTGCTGTGTGAGAAAGTGCACTCTGAGGGGTAACTCGTGGTGATTGCCCTGGATAGTTGTAGTAGGGGGCAACCAATGCTGCCTTGGCCAGTAGGGAGTCACCAACAAGAATTTTAGTTTGTCCTGCTGAATCTTCAGCAGAACCTTCAGTACGAGTGGAAAGGGAGGGAATGCACAGAGAAATTTCCCCTTCCAAGAGATTAAGAAGGCATCTGTTGCCAATGCCTGGCGATGTGGTAGCCTGGTGCAGAAGCAAAGAAGCTACCTGTTGATGGAGGAGGAAAACAGGTCCATTTAAGGTGTACCCCGCCAGTGGACCAGGTTCAGGAAGTTATCCCTGTGCAGCATTCATCCATGGCTGTTTGTGATGGCTCTGCTGAGAGTCTGCCTGGGAGTTCTGTAGAGAAGGAATGTAGACCACCTGCAGGATAACTCCCTGTGAGGTGGCCAGATCCAAGACTAAGAGAGCTAGTCTGCAAAGCGGTGCCCCCCCCCCCATTTGTTGATATACCACAGTACTGTGGTATTGTCTGTAAAGATCTTTAGTGGTCCCTGCTTGTAGATAGGGTTGGAAAGCTCGAAGGGCCAGGAGAATTACTCTCATCTCCCGAACATTGATGTGTTTATTTTTTTGTATGGCTCTGGCCACAGCCCCTGCACTTTTTGATGGCCTAGAGTTGCTCCCCAGCCCAAGTCTGAGGCATCTGTGTGCATAATCTGTGTGGGTTGGAGGGGAAGACCTGGATTGAGGGTCACTTGTTTCAACCACCACTGGATCTCTAGCTTCAGGCAGGGCAGGAGGGGAACCCTGTACTCCAAGGAGTGGGAGTGTTGGGTCCAGACTGACCTTGGGTACCACTGCAACTTTCTCATATGGAGTCTTGCTAATGGTAACACGGGGACAGTGGCTGCCATGTAGCCCAGGAGCCTGAGGTACTGCGCGCCTTGCTGTCAATTCTGTTGTCTGAAGGACTAGAAGTAGGTGTTCTGTAAAGCTCTCCACCTTTTGGTGGGGCAGGTAGGCTTTCATAATGTCTGTTTGAACTCTGCACCCCAAGAAGACAAAGTCTTAAGAAGGTTCCAGGTGGGATTTTGGGAAGTTGATTTGAAATCCCAGGGATTGTAGGACGGAAATAGTAAGGAGTATGTGTTGCAGGACTGTCTCCTTTCTGTCTGCCTCTATCAGCAGGTCATCCAAATAAGGGAATATTTGTATTCCCTTTGTCCTGCACAAGGCAATCACTGGAGCCAAACATTTGGTGAATACCATGGGTGCAGTGGAAAGCCCAAAGGGCAAGGGAGAGAACAGATAGTGAGAAGGGCCCACAAAGAACCTCAGGTATTTCCTGAAGGTGGGCTTTACAGGGATGTGAAGGTAGGTATCCTTTACATCTATGGTGGCCATAAACCCTTGGGAAAACAGTTAAGGTCAACATCCTGAAGGTAGGAACCTGAAGCTGAGAAGCGAGAGAGCCAGAATTGGTCTCCAAAGACCATCTCTTTTGGGACCAGGAAAATCCTGGAGTAGAAAGCTCTTCCTGTTGCAGCCAGAGGCACTGGTTCAACTGTGCCTTGAGCCAGCAGTGTTTGTAGTACTGGCTGCAGTAGGTAAAACTGTTTGGGAGGCTGTGGGATACCCTTTTGCTTTGGGGGCATATGCCAGGTAGTATAGGTTTCCACAAAGGTTAAATCCTCAGCTGGGGACTCAGGGTCAACAGATTCTTCCTCTGGGGAACCATACTCCAAAGGAGAAGAAAGCTGAGAAATACAGGAAAGTGATTCTTTGGACGAGGAATCTGACAGATCTTCCTCTTCTCTCATGAATGGGTCTGTAGTTTGAGAGCTTGGACTCAGAATAGGAAGAGGGATGTTAGCAGTCCCTGTAGTGGTAGGTCGCAAGGCCTTGATGGCATTAAAACAAACTCTGGCAAAAAGCCTGCCTGACTGCATTGCTTTCAGTAGGAGTTGAGATATGCTTCCTCTTTTCCTCCTTTCTTAGGGGCCTGGTGGATGTCTGAAGGGTAGGAAGGTCTGGAATCATGCAACTGTAAGGGACTGGAGAGATCCGAAAGACCTACTGATATCATTGCTCCCCCGGCGTCAGAAAAACCTCTATGGACGTGCCCTCCCCATGGGAGTGTGTGGCTTCTGTGGAGGCACCCTCAATATCCAAGGCGGCGGAGCCAGATTCCTCTACCAGGCTAATGGCCACAGGCTGAGGGTCGGGTGGAAGAGGCGCAGCAGTAGTGGTAGGCCTGACATTCTTGGCCTTTTTTAGTAGTTCAGCAGGTATGCCGGTGGAACCCTCCATCCCTAAGGCTATTTGTTTTAATCATTGATTCTTTAGATACAGGTTAAGCGCATGCAGATGGCTGTGCAAGCTTTTGGGCACAAACCCCTGACAAATGGAGGCCTTATAGTCGTGCGATGATCCTAAACGAGAGACACTGATTGTGAGTGTCCTTGTGAGATATCTGATGGGCACACTTACACTTGCCCTTTCTGGATAACATGAACAGGCATTAAATTAAAGAAAATAACTGAAAGGTTCCCCAACAGGGCACTTATCTGAGTTCTCAAAATCCGATGACCGTGAAGGCAGGAACACCTAGCATTCGACTTGCAGCTGAGAAGTTCTGAGGGCTGGTGCATGCAGGCATCACTTTTATGGCTCACGCTCCATTAGCCACGTCAGCTGTTTCACACACCATACAGTGACTGAAAACTTTTGTATACTGACTGGACGTTCTGGTAGCAAGAGGAATAAACCCATATGTTGAATACTTCAACATGGAAATAGGACATCAAGTGGTTCTGATGTGGGAAAAAAAAGTCTGCAAGGCAAAGGTCTTAAAGCAAGGCAGCTGAAGAACACATGCCTCTACAGAAGTGACCTTCTAACAAAGCATTTTTCCAGTAGATGAGGAACCATCCAGTACTAAAAGATAAATCAGATATTAATGCACTTGAAAAGGACTGGGTTGCTGGCTGATGACCCTTGCACACTAATATCCTGAGGGAAGACATCCACTGGCCAATCAGGAGGAGGAAAAAGCATCTGGCATTCAGGCCAACCAAAGGATTCCACAGCAGGAAATACCAAGCAGATATTATTGCAAAAGTGAAACACAAACATTTACTCTGATGTAAAAGAATTCTGCAATACAAAGGTATTAAAGTAAAGCAGCTGAGGAAACCATGACTACAGACCTGGTCTTTGAACAAGGTATTTGCAATAGATGAGGAATCATCTAACTGCAAAACACAAAGCAGATAGTAATGCATTTGAAAAGGAGTGGGTTGAGGACTGCAAGTACTTCTCTACCAAGTGAAAAGGAGGTTGACAGCTATGTTTATCTTTCTAAACTCATGCACCTTCTTCGGGTACAACTAGAGCACAGTGTGGATTACTTGAGGTGTGAAGAACTCTATAGCTTCTGCAACAGTGGGGGGAAAAAGATGAGGAACAGACTGGTTCAGGGATAAGTCAGAAAATATGAACTGGTCCAAAAGAACACTGATCCTTCCGGAAGTTCATACATGGTTCCACAGATGAGAAGCCCACAGTTCTATGATCCAAAAAGCAGAGGAGAAAAAAATGTATCGTTCAAGGTATGAACTGAAATAGTGCAGTACCAAGTAAGCTGAAATTGGAAATTAAAATCTCACTGAGGGAAGATTCTTCAAAGTTGAGTTACAAATTACTTTAAGAACTCTAACCAGCTGGTACTGGGCCATGTTTCTTCCCTCTTACGAGTTCATGATGGGTAGAACTAGCTGACAAATGCACTCTCACTGTGGAAAAAATGAATCACAAATCAAAGTTGCCTGAGACATGTCACTGTGAGCTGTAAGCCGAACAGCTGAGGTGCCTTCAGTTATTTTGCCCAAAAGAATTGCTTCAACTTGGCAAAGACTTCCTGGTGGAAGGCTTCTTGAAGGTCTTGTTCACACAACATTCCTGCTGCATCAGAGGGTCAAAGACATCGCCCCAACTGTGGGGGAGTCACTTGGGCAGTACAGAGGTTCCAAACTGACCGAAGACACACTTCCTGGCCATCATGGGTTGCCAAGAATTAATTTTGGGTTCTTCTTCCCATTGTGAAGAAAAAGGAATTACTGGGAAAGCTGAGAATATCTACAAAATTTTGTCCCGACACAGAAGGGAGACAGCATCCATTGAATTTCTCATAACTCACTGGCAGCAAGCAGCAAAAGGAGAAGCAATGTCTTCTCCAAGATCCAGGCCAAGACTTATGAAGCAGGGTGTGCTCCTAGCGATAGATCCCTGACAGAGGCTGGGGACAGATAAAAGGGCACATCCTAAAATGGGAATAAGCAGGAGACAGGGTTGAGTCTTCACAGAGGCAGGACATTACCCTGCATGTTTCCACTGCACATCCACCCACTGGATAAGCAGCAGCATGCACTAGGGAAAAGGGTGTTAGGGCATAAGCAAGATACCCTTGGCAGCAATATGCTGCTGCATCTGGATGCCTCAATCTCCTCAATGGTCCCACCCAAAAGCTGAAGTCCGGGAACATTTAGGAGTGCCCAGTATATCCAGTGGACATGGAAGGGATACCACTGACAGCTAATCAGCTAAACAGAGAAATAAAATACTCCCAAGAGTCTCACTGCTTCAACTGGACATGCACAGCATTCCCAATGATTGGTTCCATAGGACTTAATGATCCATGACTCCATCACCTTCCCTAAACACACATTAAGGCATTTCTTAAGAAATAACAGCTATTTGCAAGTTCATAAAGCACTTCAATGTTTTCTCACAATGAAGGAGCATCCAAGGCTGCAAAGTGGAGAGAAAGGAATGAATACTGTTCCTTAACCATCTTTGACACAACAGTCTCTAGATACTCACAAAGTACCCCCAATACTAGCTCTAAACATAAACTTATGCAAAGGCTAGTGTGGTTACAATGGCTAAGTGCAAGAGACTGGGCAACAGTGATTTGGTGCTCGGGAATGAGCCTAAAGTACAGTTTTGTACCTACCATAAATGTAGATGTTCGAAGATCCACATTGCTGCAGTCCTTACACTTGGGTAGTCCGCTGTCCTCGGTCGGCCCGAATATCAAAGTATAAGGCTGACGTCGGTCAAGGCGCATTTGACTGACATCAGGACGTCAGGGTACAAATGCGCATGACCGACGTCATATCCTCAGTCTTTTCTTGCCCCAGATGTCAGAAGACCCTAAAAATAAAGGTCAAAACCAAAAGACAGCAAACAACCAACCAACCACCCTTGCACTAATTATATGTACAATATATACAATATACACAATATGTACAACCCAACCCACACAACCACCTCTAACTACAGAGGGAAGGAGGGAGGTAAATTGGACTGCAGCAATGTGGATCTTCGAACATCTACATTTATGGTAGGTACAAAACTGTACTATGTTCTTCATCTCACATTGCTGCAGTCCTTACACTTGGGTAGAATCCCAAAGCAGAGGTAAGGGAGGATGGCTAACTACAAGGAAGCAGGAGCTGCCAAAATGCCCTGCAAAACAGCAGTGGCAAAACCAGCCCTGGATTTAGAGTAAAGTGGCAGGTGATAATGCCTAGAGAAAGTATGCACTGAACTCCCAAGTAGCTGCCTCCAAAATATCCTTGGTTGCCACTCCCCTCAAAAAAGCTGTTGAAGTGGCAGTAGCCCTAGTGGAATGAGGCCTAATCCCAGCTGGAATCTCCTTGCCATGATGGGAATAACAAAAAGCAATGCAAAACCCAATCCACTTAGAAATAGTTTGTTTTGACACAGGCTTGCCCTGAGAACTCAAAGCAAAAGAAACAACTGCTGAGACTGCCTGAACCCTTTAGTTCTGTCCAAATAATAACGCAACTGCCTGTGTACATCTAAAGTGTGCAAAATCTTTTCCCCTTTATTTTGGGGATTTGCATAAAAAGTAGGCAAATGAATAGTTTGGTTTAAAGCCACACTAGAAACCACCTTAGGCATAAAGGAAGGATTAGTACGTAATGATACCCTATCCTTATGGAAAATCAAGAAAGGCTCAACCGCCATAAGGGCCTGCAATTCAGAAACCCTTCTTGCAGAGGTAATGGCCAACAAAAAAGCAGTCTTCCATGACAAATATTTCAACTCAGAAGTAGCTGCAGGCTCAAAAGGTTGTAGAGTGAGTTTCTCCAACACAAAACTGAGATCCCAAGCAGGAGTAGGAGCTCTTCGTGGGGGTCTTATATTCTTTGCCCCTCTAAGAAATTGCTTGAACAAAGGATGAGAAAACAATGGTGGGTCGCAATCATAGTGAGCCGAAATTGCTGCAGCATGAACTTTAATAGAAGAGAAAGACAAACCTTTGTCTAGTAACTCAGTAAGATATTGAAGAACCACACACAAATTAGGCTCAGAATCATCAAAATCTTTTGCTGCACTCCAAAATAAAAATCTCTTCCATTTGTCTGCGTACACTTTCCTTGTACTAGGCCTTCTAGCTTCCAAAATAACATTCAAAACTTGCTGAGGAAGTGGAGGCCCACTATGGTTCAAAAAAGAATATGCCAGGCTGTTAGGTGCAGAGAGTGAAGCTTGACATTGAGCAAATGGCTGTCCTCCTGAGACAACAGGTGTAGAATCGAAGGCAAAAGCCATGGAGGCTTCCGTACCAGACTTCTCAGTAATGGGTACCAGTGCTGTCGAGGCCAATCCGGAGCTATTAAAATCATCCTTGGCTTGTACTGTCTGACCTTTAGAAGTACCTTTGGGAGGAGAGGCAGAGGTGGAAAGGCATACACATGAAGATTGCTCCAATTGAAAGAAAGAGCATCCACTCTCCAAGCTGTGGGATGAAACCTTTTTGTGCAAAACTTTGGCAGCTGATGGTTTATTGGAGAAGCGAACAGATCTATGTCTGGAGTTCCCCATGACACTGTCAATTTCTGAAATACATGAGGATCCAATTTCCACTCGTGGGGATCCATAATTGCCTGCTCAACACATCTGCTAAGGAGTTCTGTGCTCCTGGCAGAAACCTTGCCTGAAGATTGAGCTGTAAACTGAGAGCAGTCTCCCACAAAATCATTGCTTGCCTGCATAGAGGATAAGAATGTGTTCCCCTTGCTTGTTGATGTACCACATGACAGTTGTGTTGTCTGTTAGAATCAACACCTGCCCTGGAAGAAGTAATTCCTTGAAAGCTATTAATGCAAACTGGACTGCTAACATCTCCTTCATGTTGATATGTAGATGTTGTAGTCTGGCAGGCCACTTGTCTTGTATCCACTTTCCATTTAGATGAGCTCCCCAAGCTTTGTCTGAGGCATCTGTCGTTAAAATCTGACTCGCCTCTGGCCGGGTCACAGAGAGTCCCTTGTTTAGGTGACATTCCTGAGCCCACCACAAAAATTCCTTTTGAATGCAAGGTATTATTTGAATGACAGTGTCCAGATCCTGGCAGTGCTGTGTCCATACATTTTGAGATACCATTGTAGCTTCCTCATATGCAGTTTGGCATTGGGAAGCACCAGAATACAAGATGCCATGAACCCTAAGGCTTGAAGGACTGTCCTTGCAGTCAGCCCGGACTGATGAGATAGTTGATGGAAGTAAAGGGATAGACTCTTTTGTTTGTCCGGGGTTAAAAGGCCATCTGGGATGCTGTATTCAGTCTCACACCCAGAAAGCACATGTCCTGAGAGGGTACTAGACTGGACTTTATTTCGTTCACAGAATACCCCAGGCATCTTAGCACTGCTATCACATATTCCAAATGATGAAGAAGCTCTTCCCTTCCTTGAGCCAGAATCAGGCAGTCGTCCAAATAAGGATAGATCTGTATTCCTTTTAGCCTGAAGAAAGCTATCACTGGAGCCAGAACTTTCGTGAACACTCTGGGCAGTAGATAAGCCAAAGGGCAATGCAGAGAACTGATAGTGAGAAGTCCCAGCTCGAAAACGCAGATACTTCCTGCAACTTAGTCTGATAGGAACATGAAGGTAAGCCTCCTTGAGATCCAAAGTTACCATCCAATGATCTTTGCCCAGCAGAGGTAAAAGCTGCTGCAACGTCAACATTTTGAACTTGGGAATGTCCAGATAAGTGTTTAGGATAGATAAATCCAAAATTGGTCTCCACGTGTTCCCCTTCTTTGGTACTAGGAACAGGCGAGAATAAAATCCTAGGCCCACTTCTGGCATAGGGACCGGCTGTATGGCCCCTATTTGGAGCAACAGAGAAACTTGCTTGTGAGCCTCTATTCTTTGTTGAGAAGGAACGTCTGGCATGCCTTTGAAAGGAGGCAAGGTATGGAAATAAAACCTGTAGCCGTGGTGTATGATATCCAATACCCATCTGTCTTGGGTAATTAAACTCCAATTTTCTTTGAAAAGTGCCAACCTTCCTCCCAAAGGTGCTGCCAGATGAGAAGGCTCTGGCAGCTGAAAAGGTAGGTCATTGGGTCTGTTTACGAAAGGACTGACCCCTGCCCTCACCCGAAGACTGTGCAGGAGAACTCCCTGTTCTAGGCCTGAAAGAGCCCTGAGCTCTACCCCTACCACGTCTAGATCTACCCCTAGACTGGGAATCATAAGAAGGATACGTCCACCCCTTAAGTAGGCCAATTTCTACTAAACTTTGGAGGCTGGACCTGCAAAAAATCTTTAACAGTCTGCATAGACTTAGCCTTGTCTTCCATTTTCTTTAAAACTGCCTCAACAGGAGAACCAAACAACACGTCAGATTGCAAAGGAGCATCTAAAATCCTTGTTTTAACATGGTCAGACAAATTCTGATCCCTCAGCCAGGCGTGCCTGCGAAGAACTGACCCAGTGGCAGCCACCCTAGACGAGGCCTGTACAGCATCAAAACCACATTGCAAAGAATGCTTACCCACTTGTTCAGAAACATGTACTAAATCTTGCAACTCTTTACAATCAATACCTTCTGCCAGAGCATCAACCTTAGCCTTCAATTGTGAAAGGAGATAGTTTTGGTATTTCAACATGTGAAACTGGCAATTCAAAGCCCTCATAGCAAGAGTGGAAGAAGTATAAACTTTCTTTCCCCATCTATCCAAGGCCCTGGCTTCTTTGTCTGCAGGAACCGGATTCTGTACAACAGAAGCCTTAACACCTTTAGGCCCCTGGCTAACAGTTTCTGGGTCTGCCCTAGGACTTTTAAAAAGAAACTTATGAGCTTCAGGCACCCTGTAATACCTATCCGGTTTAACAGGAGCAGGAGGCAAAGAATCAGGATTAAGAGAAGCCTCTGTAAAAACATCTTCCACTACATCCAAAACAGGAGGTATAGCCAAAGGCCTATGCTGGGGTAAAAACAAAAATTCCCTAAGCCTTTTCCTGGAATCAGAGAAGTCCTGACCTTCCCACTTAAAATGTTCCCTCATGGAATGAAGAGTTTCTGAAAAAGAAAAATCCTCAGGAGGAGAAGCAGAAGGAGTAGAATCATCCACATCAGAATCAGAATAAGGAGAGTACTCCTGCAAGTCTTCAGCCGAAGACTCTGAAACATCTGAAGCCTGCTCAAAACTCCCTAGCTAAGTGTGTGTTCATGCACACATTATTCCAATTTCTGCCAGATCTTCACCATCAGAAGTGTAGACCCTGAACCATAACCATTGGAGCAGAAGATCTGAGGGACCCACATCCTATGCCATTGCTACTAGACCTGCAGGAAGCTGAGCAAGAGAGTCCTAGGTGTAGAATAACCCTAGCCTAAGGTTGGATAGCTCCAAAGATTGTTTTACAACTAAAGCAACTCACGGACCAGCCTCATCTTGTAAAACAATCTCTGGATAGCTCCAAAGATAGTTTTACAAGAGGAGGCTGGTCCATGAGATGCTTTAGTTGCTCAAATGGGGTGGGTGGAGCCGACACCCTAAAATGGAAATCCTGGACTGAGAAACTGCGCAGGGGGTGCACTTCAGTGATCCTCACAATCTACCAAAAAGAAAGAGGAACACAAGTCCTTGCCAGTCAATGGAAAGTGTAACACTTGTGGAAAAGCAAAACACTTTTAAAATGGACTTGCCTATAAAAAGATATGAAAGAGGACTTCAGTCTAAGATCTCAGTCCTCCTACCATCTTAGCTGCTTCTGGAACTCTTATGTTGATGACCCCTTGGTGAGGAAATAAGCTGACACTTTCCACCAGGAACAGCACATGGCAGAAATTACAGAAAGAGGTCTGCGGATGATACAGGTTGAATTGTTAGCAAGATAAATCACCTCTTCATGTCACTATTTTCCTCCAGGAAGTACAGACAATATCCACTGCAGGTCTTGGTTTATTACCTAGTCAGCCAAAGAAATAAATTTGCTTTTAGTCACCAAACTCAGTCTTCAAAGACAGACACTATAATCAAGAACTAAACTGTAAAAACAGTAAGATAACTAGCAAACCTAGGGTTGGTGGTGGGAGATAGTGCAGCTACGGTCCATTTGCAACAAATAATATCATGGAGGCCAGGCTTCAATAGTGCAGAGGACTAAAACTCTTGACTATGGCCTAGGAAACCCAAATTCAATTACTGTCTCAGGCATTTAGAGCTGGCAATGGAGGATGGTCACTGTCTATCCCAAGGGAGAAAGTACAGTTTTGTACCTACCATAAATGTAGATGTTCTAGTGCTAATACAGCTGCAGTCATAACAGATGGGTTCTCCTGCCATCAGGCGGGTCCTCGGTCGGCCGAATTCCAAAGTCTAGGTCCGGCGTCGGTTGTCGTCGCTTCTTCTCTGACGTCAGTGCGCCAGGGGTATAAGAACCAGCCGACGCCATTTTCTTCAGTTTGTCTTGCCCCAGATGTCAGGTGCCCCCAGAAGGAAGGTAATACATAAATTTGTGTAATAAAGCAATGTCATATAATCAAAATACAGTAGTTGCAAGCAAATACATCAAGAATAAATACCCCAATCAGGTTGTATGAGGAGGTGTTAGCCAATAGGCCTGTCCCAAGAGGGGAAGGAGGGAGGGAAACCTGGACTGCAGCTGTATTAGCACTCGAACATCTACATTTATAGTAGGTACAAAACTGTACTATGTTCATCATGCATGCAGCTGCAGTCATAACAGATGAGTAGAATCCCAAAGCTAAGAAAGGGGTGGTAGGCACTAGGTGGAACTAGGAGGAGCCAGGATGCCCTGCAAGACTGCAGTGGCAAAGCCCGCTCTACATTTGGAGTATAATGGAAGGTGGTAGTGCTTGGAGAAGGTATGCACAGAACTCCAAGTGGCTGCTTCCAAAATATCTTTGGTAGGAACTCCTCTGAGAAAAGCTGCAGAGGTAGCCGTGGCCCTTGTGGAGTGAGATCTGATGCCTGTAGGTACAGTTTTGCCATGAAAGGAATAGCAAAAGCGTATGCAGTGGGCTATCCATTTTGAGATAGTCTGTTTGGAAATTGGCTTTCCTTGAGCTCCTATAGCATAGGACACAAAGAGCTGTTCTGATTTTCTGAAAGGCTTTGTTCTGTCCAAATAACGCAGTTGTCTGTGGATGTCCAAGGAATGTAGTAATCTCTCCCCTTTGTTTTGAGGATTAGGATAAAAGGTAGGTAAGTGTATAGCCTGATTAAAAGCTACTCTGGATACCACTTTTGGCATAAAGGACGGGTTGGTTCTTAAGGAAACTCTGTCCTGATGGAAGATGATGAAAGGCTGCACAGCCATGAGAGCTTGTAGTTCCGATACCCTACAAGCTGAAGTAATAGCCAGAAGGAAAGCTGTTTTCCAGGACAAATATTGCAAATCTGATGAGGCAGCTGGCTCAAAAGGAGGCAAGGTCAGCTTTTCTAGGATGAAATTGAGATACCAAGCAGGTATTGGTTGTTTCCTTGGGGGTTTCAGATCCTTAGCCCCTTTGAGGAACTGTCTTAAGAGGGGGTGAGAGAATAAGGGTGGATCAGTGTTGTATTCTGCAGAAATGGCTGAGGCATGGATTTTGATGGAGGAGAAAGAAAGTCCACTGCTTAGCAGCTCAGCTAGATACTGTAATATTTGAGGTAAATTCAGTTTTCCAGGATCTTGGCCTTTTTCTCATTCCAGACACAAAACAGTTTCCATTTTGCGGAGTAAGCTTTTCTAGTAGACGGCCTTCTGGCCTCCAAAATGACATCCCCGCACCTCCTTGGACAGTAGGGTCAGTTGTGATACTAAGGAATCTTCCATGTGGCTAGATTGAGTGTTTTTAGCTGACTGTGAAGAGTTTTGAAGCTGTGCTGAGTCAGGAGAAGAGGCATTAGAGGTAGGGTCCATGGTGGTGAATGTGTCAGGCTCCTCAGGAGTGGGTACCAGTGTTGTCTTAGCCAGTCTGGAGCAATGAGAATCATCTTTGGTCTGTCTGCCCTGGTTTTTAATAGAACTTTGGGCAGCAGAGGAAGAGGTGGGACGGCATAAACTGTCATTGATGTCCAACTGAAAGAGAGAGCGTCCACTCTCCAGGCCTTTGGATGAAAAATCCTTGAGCAGAATTTTGTCAATTGGTGATTTGTGTGGGAGGCAAAGAGATCTATGTCTGGCCTTCCCCATGCTTGAATCATCTCTGTAAAAACTTGAGGATGCAACTTCCATTCGTGTGGATCTGTCATATTTCTGCTTAGGTTGTCTGCCAGCGTGTTTTCCTTGCCTGGCAAGTACTGTGCTTGTAGTTCGATTTGTAAGTCCAGAGCCATGTTCTAAAGTGACATGGCCTGTCTGCATAGGGGGTATGAATGGGTTCCTCCCTGTTTATGTACCACATTACTGTGGTGTTGTCCGTCCTTATCAATAGTTGACCTGGTTGCAGAAGATCTTTGAAAGCTATAATAGCATTTATTACTGCTAGCATTTCCTTTTGATTGATGTGTAGGTGCTTTTCTTTTTGGGACCATTTGCCCTGAATGCACCGATCTGTCATGTGCGCCCCCCCAGGCGTAGTTAGAGGCGGCTGTTGTGATGACTTGATTTGCTTGAGGCTTGCTGAATGGGAGACCTGTGTGTGTTTGGCATGCTTGAGCCCACCACAGAAATTCCTTTTGAACACATGGAATTAGTGGTATTATTGTTTCCAAACTGTGGCTGTGTTGAGACCATAGGTTTTTCAGGTACCATTGAAGTTTCCTCATACGCAGCTTTGCACATGGGATTAGTAAGATGCAAGATGCCATGAATCCCAGAGCCTGCAGGATTTTCCTTGCAGTCAGCATGGTGCAATTTGCTTCTCTGGCGTGAGGTAGGCCATCTGGGTGTTTGTGTCCAAATTGGCACCCAGGAAAATTATTTTCCGAGAGGGTATTAGCCTTGATTTCTTTTTGTTGACTGTGTATCCCAGAGAATTCAACAACATTATTACACAAGCCAGATGTTTCAGAAGAATGTGCTTGCTGTCCGCTTGGATCAGGCAGTCATCCAAATAGGGGTATATTTGTATCCCTTGAAGTCTGCAGTAGGCAATTACTGATGCCAGGCATTTCGTGAATACTCTGGGTGCAGTAGATAAGCCAAAGGGCAATGCAGAGAATTGATAATGGGTTGAACCTGCAAGAAATCTGAGGTATCTTCTGCAATTTTGTCTGATTGGGACATGCAGGTATGCCTCCTTGAGGTCCAATGTTACCAGCCAAGACTCCTTGCCCAGCATGGGAAGAAGCTGCTGTAGAGTGAGCATCTTGAATTTTGGTACGAGTAGAAATGTGTTCAGGATGGATAGGTCCAAAATAGGTCTCAAATCTTTTCCCTTCCTTGGTACCAGGAATTGTCTGGAATAAAAACCTTGACCTTGTTCGTGCGTAGGTACCTCTTGAATAGCTTTCATGTACATGAGATTTGAAATTAGTCCTTGTGCCTCTGCCCTTTGATTGTGTGGCAGGTTTGGCATGCCTCTCATTTTTGGAAGGGTGTGAAAATGGAATCTGTAGCCTCTGTTTATAATGTCCAGGATCCATTTGTCTTTTGTGACAATATGCCAATGTTTTGAAAATAATGCCAGTTTTCCACCTAATGGTGCTGCCATTTGAGTCTTGCTTGGCATGCAAAGGGGAAAGTCATTGGGCTTGCTTTCTGAATGGTTGCGAGTTATCCTCACCACCTCTTTGTGTAGGAGCTTGCCATTGTCTGCCTCTAAACGATCCTTGGGATTGTCCTCTGCCCCTCGGGCGCCTGTATCTACCTCTTTGGGGTCTGTCCGTGGCTGGAAAGGACCAATTTTTGGAAGGCCAATTTCTACTGAAACGTGGGGGTTGTACCTGTAGAAAATCTTTCACTGTTTGCATTGATTTAGCCTTTTCCTCCATTTTCCTTAATACCTCCTCCTCAGCATTAGCACCAAATAATACATCCTTTTGTAGAGGGGCATCTAGTAGTTTAGCTTTGCATGATCTGGTAAGGTTTGTTCCTTAAGCCAGGAATGCCTACGTATGACTGATCCTGTAACAGCAGCTCTACATGAGGCCTCTAGAGCATCAAAACCACATTGTAAGGTATGTTTTACCTACTTGTTCTGCACTATGCATCAAATCCTGCAACTCCAAGTCTGGTTGTTCAGGTTGTGACATTTTACTTCTCAATTGTGATAACAAAAACTGTTGGTACTTCAGCATATGGAACTGACAGTTTAATGCCCTCATGGTTAAGGTGGCAGAGGTATATACCTTTTTTTCCCACCTTTCTAAGGATCTTGAATCTCTCTCGGAAGGTAATGGATTTTTAGCAGTGGAGGCCTTAATTCCCTTGGGGCCCTGTGAGATTGTTTCTGGGTCAGCAGCATGGCTTTTGTATAGAAATTGGTGCGAGTCAGGAACCCTGTAGTACCTGTCAGGCTTGACTGGAGCTGGAGGTAGAGAATCCGGGTTAAGGCAGGCCTCAGAGTACACATCATCTAGTATGTCCAAGACAGGAGGTATAGCTAGAGGCCTGTGCTGAGGTAGCAAGAGAAATTCCCTAAGCCTTTTCTTGGAATCTGAATAATCTTGGCCTTCCCAATGGAAGTGGTCCCTTAAGGTATGCAAAGTTTCCCCAAATGAGTAATCCTCTGGGGGGGGGGGGGGAGACAGAGGGGATGGACTCCTCAGCATCAGAATCTTCAAAAGGGGAGTAAGAATGTTCCTGATCATCAGAGTGCTCTGAAATAATGAAGCCTTGATCAGAGGAGGAGGATTCTTCCTCCACTCTGGGCCTTTTGTCCGGGGGGGGGGGGGGGGGGTTGAGAACCCCTGATAAAAGTAATCAAATCCTCAGCCGTTTTAAGCATCTGTTTTTTAGGCATGGGGCCTGGAGATGGGCCCTGTGTAGCTTGTCTCTTAGAATGCATGGCTGCTTTAGACTTAGTGTAAGCCTTGATGGAAAAAGAGGAGGAAGGTCTGAAGACACCTTGAGAGGAGGCAGACCTGTCCACATTTTGAGATTCACCGCCAAGAGTGGCTTCGGTATCTGTAGTCGGGGTGTGGGCCGAGGATCCTGCGACCTCGGGCACAGGAGACACCGCCAATGTAGTGTCGTCGGTAGTCAGGGGCTGCGTAGGTGCCTCGCTGAGAATCGGACCACGTGTAGTTGGCTTTGGCGTGGTGTCGGTAGAGGCCGCAGACCTCGTGAGTTGGTCCTTGTCTTTGCGTTTTTTAGACAAAACTGGAGTCGGAGTATCCGACGACATAATATAGTTAAATTTTTTGCCAAAATTATGCTGGGCGAACTCCGCCCAACGCTTAATGGTGCGTTTGTTGAATGTAGCACAAAAGCGACAGACCGAGACGTCGTGGTCTGGGCCTAAACAAAGAATACAGAGGGAATGGAAATCCTTATGCAGTATTTGCTTCCCACATGAAATACAATTACTAACTTTGTCTGACATCGGTCTGAGGCAAGAAAAGTTTCCCTAAAGGGGTACTTAGCTTTCAAGAAGACTTCAGTTGCAAAATTTTCGTAATTTCAGGAGCTGGCCGACCGGCACTTGCGAACTGCTTCTGCTTCGGGCACCGCACGGCAAGAAAGACTAAAGAAAATGGCGTCAGCTGGTTCTTTTATACCCCTGGCGCACTGACGTCGGGGAAGAAGCGACGACAACCGACGCCTGACCTAGGCTTTGGAATTCGGCCGACCTAGGACCCGCCTGACGGCAGGAGAACCCATCTGTTATGACTGCAGCTGTATGCACGATGAACATCAGTGGAGCAGATCACCACCACAATCCCAATGAGGAAGAATTGCAATGAACAAAGTGAACTTCAGGGGCAGTCTTTAGACTAATAAAGCTACCACTTGGCAGTAGCCTTCATAACTAGCGTATAACTGAATGCGTTTGCAAGGAAAAGGGACTGTGCACCCTGGTGACATTGAAGGTAGTATGCCCTGCCATCCAGAGATAGGGTCAGGCACTACACACAGTGTCCTGACATTGATGACCGCTTGAAAGACGAAGCAGGTGGACCCACACAGGACCGTTAATTCTTGAGTGGAATCTATGAGGGCAGGAAGATAATTCAGCAAGAGTATGCTGCCAACTGACAACACAGAGCTAGCTTGTGAAGAAAATGCATCCCTCTGCTGATGGAATGTTTGTATCTGTAAGGACCTGCCAGCAGACAATCCAAAAAACTGTCAAAAATACCTTTCAAAAAGCAGAGCAGTAAAGAATTATTATATTTATTTGCTTTACAAAGAGCAGCATGTACTTGCCATAGCTCAAATTATAGACAAATATACTGTACAATACATCTGTAACTGTTGCATGTCTACAGAGATAGCATGTTTAAAAAAGTTTGTACATTTTACATTACATTAGTTTCTGAAGCAGTTACTCCTTGTACTCCTTATGAAGGATTACAAAATAAATCCCTCACCAAGATCAAGATGTAATGTTACAGTTTTTACAATCCTGAACACAGGTCCCTGGATATCACTATAACAATTATTTACAGATTTATATTTGAGGTTTTAAAACATGACAGGGTTTACAAATGAACATAATGACTTATCAGTGGTCTATTGGGTATGCTGGCTTATCTTGCAAAGAATAAAATAGTTCAAGGAGGGGGAATGCTCATCCTTTATCCTCAAATTCTTTAAATAATGCAACCCTAAAAGCAAAATTAAACTCAATCCAGCAACCACACTAAATGACGAAAACAATTTTGCAACCTTTGGAATTATGTAAAAAAATAAGCCAGGGAGAAACCTGTCAGTGAAAGATGCAACAAAAAATGTATAAACTCTCCATTGTTTTATAAATCACATAATAAAGTTAAATCAATTTTCTACCACATTAACAGTGATATTAAACTCAAGGTATAAACAGCAGTCCATAAAACAGGACTGTATTTTCAACCATATTTTTTTTTAAGAAAGCTCTATTTATAAAGTCCAAAGTAGAAAAAGGCATTGGAAATTAACATTTTGGAATTCAAAGTACACAGCTACCAGATGCACTCTTCTTTGATCAGTCTTAGCTTTGCACCCCAATCATATGACAATCACATTAATTTCCACAAGGCATTCCAAAATTTAGGCTTCAACTGCTCTTTTTCCTTCCAGTACTTGGCAAAACCTTCAAACTTATTCTTCCTCACTGTCAGAGTTCATATCAGAATCGCCATTTACTTGCTGTTCACTCATATCAGGCTCATCTGACTGTTCTACATACTCTTTTTCTTCCTCCTCTTCCTCTTCCCAATTTTCCTGAAATAAAAAGTGTATAAACAGGTGAAATGCAAAACTAGAAGAGTCTGTTTATTCACATGTATAAAATAGATCACAATAAATAAGATGGCTTCCGGCCAGCATCATACTGTATGTCTCAAGTTTCCAAAACATTAAAAAATTACAAAGTATGGCCAATGTCAGACACTACGTGCTTCCAAATGCATCAAATTCTCAAATTTGGCATTAGGGACTCATGTCCATGTCATCTTGTAACACACCACCAGAGTTTTTCAGCAAAGCAGCAAACAATCGCAATAAAAACAATATCCTAACATGATCCAAGTTGTGTGTGAGGAGTGTACAGGCAATGCTGGTAGTTGCCTAGATGCACATTAACAGGCCTGAACAAAGATGGACGAGTCACCTACTTTGCTTTTTCTTCTCAAGTTCTTTTTGAAGGAGATTTTGAGTCAAAACAACCTTAAATAAGAAGTTATGTACTTACCATAATGTTCCATGTGAGTTGTTACTCTCACCTTCATTATTACTGATGGGTTCGGAGCCGAACATCGGCTCCAATTCGGATGAATAGCAAAGCTCGAGGTCTCTAACAGCTCCAGACCAAGCCCTATCCCACAATGCACCACTACATTCCTCAGATCTAGTTTGCTGCCAACTAGAGTAGAAACCTATCCCAGATTTCAAGGAAATCATAAATCCATGTAAAAGGAAACTTCAAGAAAACCAAAACCAAACCAAGTGATACCTCTCGTGTTTCCAGATATAGGAAGGGGATAGGAGGGAGGGTCGTAATAATGAAGGCAAGAGTAATAACTCACATGGAACGTTATGGTAAGTACATAACTTCTTAATGTGAAGTTGTTCAATCTTGTCTTCATTCGTACTGATGGGTAGTATCCCCAGCACTGCCATTTCGGGTGGCTCACGGGAGTACCTGTTTCAGTACAGCAGATCTGAATGAAGCTCTGTCCCTAGAGGTCTTGTCCACTTTGCAATGAGATATAAAAGTATGTGGATTTGACCAGGTGGCAGCTGCACAAATAGAATCTATAGGCAACCTGGTCAAGAAGGCTGCGGAAGTAGAAACAGCCCTTTTAGAATGAGCCTTGACCTTATTCTGTAATGCAATACCCGCTTTACTGTAGATAAGAGATACAATCAGAGAAACATTTTGATAAGGTAGTTTTGGACACAGGTGCACCTTTTCTTGAATCTGAGAAGACAAACAGCTGATCAGCCCTTCTGAGATCTTTTGTTCTGTCCAAATAAAATCAAAGTTGTCTATGCACATCAAGTTTGTGAAGCATATATTCCAACTGGTTTGAATAGTTAGGAAAGAAGACGGGCAACTCAATCGTCTGATTGTGTAAATTCAGAACATACCTTGGGTAGAAATGATGGATTCGTCCTGAGGGAAATTATCTTTATGAAATATTAGGTAAGGCAGTTTGATGGAAAGGGCTTGCAATTCTGAAATTCTATGTGCCAATGTAATAGCCACCAAGAATATAGTCTTCCATGAAAGAAACTTCAGCTCACAAGAGGAGGCAGGTTCAAAGGGAGGAAGAATCATTTTTGACAAGATTAGATTTAAGTTCCAGTGAGTAGTGGGAGATCTGATCAGTGGTTTTAAGTGCATCACACCTTTCAAAAAAGCCTTAGCCAGCTTATGAGATGTGATACCATTTTTGGATGCACCTAAAAGAAAATTAGAAATAGCAGCGAGCTGGACTCGAATGGTTGCTGCTGCAGCTCCCTCATTGAACAGTTTAGTTAGGAATTCCAGTATATCTGATATAGACGCCTGTTAAGGGTCAATATTATTCTGTTGTGCCCAGATGGAAAACCTTTTCCACTTACTGAGGTAAAGTTTCCTAGTAGAAGATTTGTGTGACGGCAATAGGAAATGCCACGCTTCATCTGATAAATTCTGGAACCAGGCTATTCTCGGAATTGGAGCAGCCAAGCTGTCAGTTTGATAGACTGAAGAGAGGGATGAAGAGCTCCTGACAAAAGGGTCAACAGATCCGGCACTGGGTCCAGGATCCAAGGCTCCTTCCTATAGTAGATGAGGCTTCAGAAAGGGGAACCAAATTTGACAAGGCCAATATGGGGCAATTAAGATGAGTGTCCTGCCCAGGAAACTGGCTTTCTGCAATACTTTGGGAATCAGAGGGAAGGGGGGAAAAGCATAAAGGAGTCCCGGAAGCTAATCGTGGACCAGAGCGTCCCTCGGTGGCTGACCCTGTTGAGGGATCAGGGCAAAGTAGTTGCTGCACTTGGTGTTTGTAGAAGTGGCAAAAAGGTTGCAGCAAGGCTGGCCCCATCTGTGGAAAATCATTTCCGCTATTTCATTCTTGAGAGACCACTCGTGAGGTAGCAGAATTGCTCTGCTGAGTCTGTCCGCTATCACTTTGGATTTCCCCGGGATGTGCATTGCAATCAGAAAATGCTTGGTGGACTCTGCCCAATTCCATAATCTCACAGCTTCTCGACACAGGGAGTAGGATTTGGTTCCTCCTTGTTTGTTGATGTACCAGACTACAACATGTTGTCTGACTGGAATGTAACCGTGCCAAGGGGAAGAGAGTCTTGAAAGGCCTGCAACGCTAGAAGAACCGTTCTCATCTCCAGGACGTTTATGTGCAAATGAACCTCGTGAGCCTGCCAAGTACCTTGGGCTGTCAAGTCCCTGATAATGCCCTCCCCACCTGATCACGGAGGTGTCCGTGGTCACTGCTGCGACTGGAGAGGGAACAAATGGGTGGCCCATAGTCACTGTCTCAGACGTTAGCCACCAGCGAAGGTCTTTCTTGCAAGAGTTGGTAATCAAGACTAGATGACTTAAGGGTAATTCCTGAAAGGTCCATTGCGTGAATAGCAGCCATTAAAGAATGCACATGTGGGATCTCACAAGGGGTATTGCAGTAATTGCTGCTGCCATCATGCCGAGCAGTTTGAGAATCTGTGATGCTGGTACTTTTTGCTTTGACAGGAGATCCACAATCTGTTGGAGGATAATAACTCTTTCAGGAGAGAGTTTCAGGGACATGCTGACCGTGACTAAGTCTGCTCCTATAAAGACTGTACACTGCGACAGCAATAAGGCACACTTCTAAATTTTTTGTAATGTACAGCTGTGAACATAGATCCCTGGTAGCATCCCTTCCCCGAATAAGCTGATGCCTGGTGGGGGCGGAAAGGAGCCAGTCATCCAAGTAAGGAAAAACCTGGATTCCTGAATGTCTCAAGTGAACCATGACCACTGCCATGCATTTGGTGAACACTCTGGGGGCTGCAGTGAGACCAAAGGGCAGTGCCCGAAACTGGAAATGATTGGCTCCCAGCCGGAAGCGCAGATGATCCCTGAATGGTCTGGCCATTTTGATATGGCAATATGCATCCTGTAGATCGACAGAGCACATCCAATCATCCTTCCCTAAAAACTAGAGAATGGACTGAAGCATGACCATCTGGAACTTCGTCTTCACCACATTTGTTGAGACTGCTGAGGTCCAGAATAGGTCTCCAGTCCACTGTCTTCTTTGGTACCAAAAAGAACCTTGAGTAAGTTCCAGATCCTTGCTGGTCTGCTGGGACTGGCTAGATGACTTTTTTGCAATAGTTTCTGGACCTCTACGGATGCTACATCCCGTAGACTGGGTGGAACGTCTGGGATTCCTTTTGTTGGTCTGGGGTAAGAGTGAAAGGGGATAGAATATCCTCTGGATATAATGTTTTATACCCATTGGTCTTCTGAGATATTTAGCCAGGCGCCTAGGTACAAAGACAAACGTCCCCCAACTGCCATCAGAGCAGGACAGTCGGGCCTCCTTTCCAGAGCGCTGATAGGGTTACCCAAGGAACTGATCCCAGTCACCCTGGTTCTGCGGACCCCCTCTGCCACATGGGTGTCATCTTCCATCATTGCGTCCCCCTCTGCCCCTGGAGGAGGCTTCACCTTGTGAGTTTGGAAAGGTTCCATGGGTCTTACGGAACCACATCTTCCCACTCCATTTACCTTTGGGATAAGGTCTAGTAGAGGTAGAAAAACTGACTCCAACGGCGATAGAGTCTTACTATCTTGCCCACATCTGCTGAGGGTCTCTTACTTTTGGTCCAAATAAGGAGGAACCATTGAAAGTGACATTCACAAATGACTTAAAGGGTTCCACAAAAGAACATAAGCGCATCCAGGAATGTCTCCGCAGAGCAATTCCTGTACCTGCAGCCCAACTCGTTCCATCAACTGCGTAAGACACAAGGCACATGGACGAGTTTACAATGGAAATGAGGGTAGCAAGATGAGACGTTACCTTGTCAGTCACCAAGTCGGCTACTGCACCCGTGAGAGTATCTCCCAAGCTCCTTGAGGAGATCTCTTTGTAGACATGTGAAGTGGGTCAGGTAGTTCAATGACCGAAGTGCAAAGGTCGTAGAACTGAACATGCGCTTCCCGAATCTGTCCATTATCCTAGACTCTATTAGGAGGATGGACAGACGTAGAAGTCTGACATCTCCTTTTTCGTGGCTGCTGCAACCATCATGGCATCAACAGGTATGGGTCTAGATAAAAAAGCCTCATCATGGGGGTGCTGATATGTACTTGTTTGGCCTTCTAGGAACAGGCTCCATAGAATCTGGTGATTCACATGCTCTTCGAGATAAAAGATCCATTAACTCATCAAAGGGCGGAGACACCCAAGAAGTGGAGGGTTGGGATCTGAAAGCCTTCAGGAGCACCAATTCGTCCTCAGTAGGGTTTTGGGGCTGCCAGTCCCCCCCCCCTCTGCTTAAGGATCTCCAGGATATCCCCAAAGGAAATATCCCCAAAGGGGGACCTTGGGGACCCTTTCAATTCCTCCAAATCGATGTCCAACGTGATGGATTCCTGAGGGGAATCTAGATGTCTCCTCTTACATAGCCTCTTCAGAGGAACCTCCGCAGTGGGACTCTCTGGGGAAGTCTCGGAAGAGCAAGGCTTCCCCAAGGGGGCATCCTGAGGTTCTGGGTCCCTTCGCTTACGGTGAACCCGTGGTAGCGGAGAAGAAGCAGGCACCTTTTGGGAGGAGGTGGCCATATCAGGGGGACAAAGCCCACCTCATGGCATCGAAGGCTCTGATGCGAGGAAGCACACAGGTCTGAAGACAGAGAGGACTTCTCACGCACCAGAACCGCTGGCTCCGAGCATGTGGCAGGAGCTGAACTTATCCGTGTCGATGCCCCAAGAGGAAGAGTCGGAACCAACGTACCGGTTCAACCCCCCCCCCCCCGGAGCTGACAGGAGAGTGTTGGCTCCCAGATTCCATCGCCGGAGCAGCAGATATCAGGGTGGTTGGCACAGACAGCTCAGAAGTGAGTGTCAGCACAGATGGCTCCACCAACGACTGACTGGCCTCTTCCAGCTCCGAAGTCTCGGTGCGAGTTGGAGGAGCAGCAACAATAGGAGAGGACTTTGTCAGTTCCAAAGCTGCGACAGTTGAAACTGACAGAATTTTTGCAAGCGCCAGGTCCTGCAGAAGTCTCCGCACCACTCTGTCCACATCCGAATCAGATAGTCTAGAAGCCCAAGGGGATACCACTGACAGAGCCAGTAACCCCAGGATCAGGGACCTCAAGGTAGGAGATACCAGTTCCAGAACTGGGGACCGGCTCCTACCAGCAACCTAAACGGTCGGTTCCAATGGCACTGGAGCAGAGACTGTAGCCTTCTTGGATATCTTTGGGACCGAAGAGCCCTTCAGTGCCAAACCAGATGATGCAGGAGAAGATGGTTTTGGCTGACTGGAAGCAGAATTCAAATCCATCTGGATGGGTGTTTTAATTAAGCCCCTTTCAACCAACTTATGCTTTCTCTCGGCTAAAGCCCTGGCGCTAAAGCCATGGCAAATGGAGCAAACCTCTTGCAAGTGTACATCCCCTAGACAGTACACACATGGAATGACCATCCGTTGACATTTTTTGATTGCATTTGGGACACCGTCTAAATCCCGATTTAGCCTTCTCTGACAATAACACCCAAGTCCAAGAACAACTATATCTGCCTATCGGCTATGAAACTAGATTATATGGCAGTAATACTACTAACAGCTTAACTGGCTAACAGTATAGGCAAAAAGCCTCAAGTCTGAAAACAAAATGGCCAAGAAAACGGCCAAAAGCCTAACTAGCTAAAGAGAAGGGTGCAAAAAACTGCAACAAGCCTAACCAGGCTGGGATAGAACTATGTACTAATGACAAAAGGCCACCGGCCAACTAAAATAACAGGACCACACCCAAATTTCTTAACACACTAAGAAAAGAAAAAAAAACATCCAACTGGATACAAGTCCAAACAGACAACAAGCCAAGAACTTTTACCTAAACTACAATAAGAGAGAAAAAGGTAGAATTTTTGAAAATCACACTTATCTAATACAAAGAAATGGCCAAGAGCTGTAAAAAACACCGATCAGTTGCAGCAGCAAACTAGACCTGGAGAATGTAGTGGTGCATTGTGGGATAGGGCTTGGCCACGAGCTTTGCTATTTGGCCGAATTGGAGACTATGTTCGGCTTCGAACCCATCAGTAAAAATGAAGGCAAGATTGAACAACTTCACATTTTAACTTTCTACTAAAAGCAGGAATTCAAACTCCCCCAACTCTGTGCTGTTTGTCACCTCTGTATTATTACTGATTAAACTCTCACCTTCATGGACAACTGTCAGACATCTCGAGATGTCCTTTTGTCTATACTCTCTCCCTCACCTTCCCAAAATTTACTCTTTACCTCTGCTATACAACTCACCTTTTTAACTGAATCCTGTTCCTACCAGCTACATTAAAAAACTTCTTAAATTAAAACTATGCTCCCCATCAGCTGATAAATTGCCACTTCTCTTCCCAAAGACTGCAGCCAAATCTACAGCATGTCCAGTCTCCATCCTTATAAATCGCTCCATTAGGGAATCTACTGCTCCTATTTGGAAAAAATTCCACGCAATTCCAATCCATAAGGGAGGGAATTCAAGAGAACTTTAATTTTTGTATTATAGCCATTCTCTCTCCCCTCCCCAAAATGCTTGAACATTGTGTTCACAGACAATTATTAGCCCATCTCCTTCAACACAATCTGATCACCGCTACCCAACATGGTTTTCCCCCACCATAGTATCACTACTGCTCATATCTCCTTTACAAACCCAATCTCCCTTGCCAGAGATAAACTACTGTCCGGTCTCTTTCTAGATCTCTTTCTAAAGCTTCTGACATGGTTTCCCACTTCATCTTTCTCTCAAAACTGACCCGACAACCTGTCTACAGAAACTCTCTCTTGGTTTAACAGTTATCTTACTGACAGGCAGCTATCTGTCAAATGGCTGTCTGCCCTATCTCCTTTTCTTCCCATTAAAATGGGTGCCCCTCAGTGTTCAGTTTTATGTCCTCTTCTTTTTAACATCTTTACCAATCAACTACACCAATCCTGTCCCCAGCCTCACTCATTCAGTATGCAGATGACGCCACTATCATTTCCATTGCTGATAACCCTACTGACTTACTTATACTCACGCAAAAGTCCTTTAACCTAACTGAATAATGGCCAACAACCATCTCATTCTCAATCCCAAAAAACAAAACTCCACCTGTTTCTCTCTAAATCCCTCTACCACCTTAAATCATCTTTTACCATCTCTTCACTGAATAACACCACCATTACTCTTGACACTCATACAAACCTTCTTGGTGTAGTCATAGATCAACTTAAATCTGACCTGCATGTTCACCACTGTATTAAGAAAAATCACCAAAAGCGTGGCCTACTATATAGGAACAAAAAATTCCTTACCCCTGACTCTAGGACTTCACTTGCTCATGCTTACTTGCTACGCAAACTTTTCTATTGTTCTCAAATTCTTAAATTACAGTCTTTACTTCTCTCCAAACTGGAAATTACTTGTAACATAGTAGCCAGATTCGCTGCTAATCTGCCTTCAAAATCTCACCACTGCCTTGCTCTAAGGACTCTTGGATGGCTTGAGCTTCCTAATCAACTCTTACTCTCAACTTATTTTCATCCACTCCATCTTGAACAACCCTCCCTCTTGCCCTAGCATCTCTACTCATCTCTCTCTCTCTCTATAACCCTTCCTGACCCCTTATAAGCTCTGATCAATGTTTATTACAGATTCAAAAACCTAAAGAATTGGACAAAATCTATAAAGCTATTCTCCTGCCACTCAAAGGAAAGTACAGTTGTGTACACTTACCATAAATGTAGATGTTCGAGTGTATTCACTGTTGCAGTCATTACATTTGGGTTATCTGCTTGCAGTAGCCCTCAGTCGGCCTGATTAACAAAGTCTTGGGTCCTGCGTCGGTTGCCGTCCCTTCTTCCATGACGTCAGGGGGTATAAAACATGCAGCCAATGCCATTACATCAGTTTTTCTTGGCCCAGATGTCAGGTGCCCCCAATGGGAAGCAATTACATCTATAATTATAAATAAATATTATATTATATTATAAATAAAAGAGTTGGGAGGGTGGCCTAATGGTTAAAGTGTTTGCCTTACAAGCAAAAGGTGCAGGGTTTGAGTCTCACAAGGGATAAATGGCTAGGCTTAAAATGGCTCGCAAGGGCAGTTAGCTTAGTACTAATCTATGAACCTATGAACCTATTACAAGGATATACCTCCAACAAAAAAGCAAATACACCAAAAAGCTTTTAGAGCATAGTAAGTGAGAGTAGAGGTATAGCCAAAAGAAATGGGGCTGGAGGGAGGGTAGCCAGGACTGCAACAGTGAATACACTCGAACATCTACATTTATGGTAAGTGTACACAACTGTACTATGTTCATGTTTCACTGTTGCAGTAATTACATTTGGGTAGATTCCCAAAGCTAAGGTTGGGAGGAGGAACTTAAATAGAATTAGGACCAGCTATAAGGCCTTGCAAGACTGCAGTGGCAAAACCAGCTCTGGATTTAGAGAAAATTGGCAAATGATAATGCTTGTGAAAGTATCTACAGAACTCCAGGTAGCAGCTTCTAGGATGTCCCTAGTAGGGACGCCCCTGAGAAAGGCTGTAGAGGTAGATGCAGCCCTAGTTGAATGGGGTCTGATGCCCTGTGGGATAGGTTTTCCATGGTGCTTATAGCAGAAATGAATGCAGTGGCCTATCCATTTTGAAAGGGTTTTGAAATAGCTTTCCCCTCTGCCCCTGCAGCAAATGCCACAAGCAGTTGTTCAGATTTCCTTTGAGGTTTAGTCCTGTCCCAAGTAGAATCTAAGCTGTCTGTGCACATCTAGAGAGTGCAGTATCCGTTCCCCTTTGTTCTGTGGGTTAGGAAAGAAGGTAGGCAAATGAATTGACTGATTAAGAGCCACACTGGATACCACCTTGGGCATGAAGGAGGGATTGGTTCTGAGGGACACCCTGTCCACATGAAAGATGATGAAAGGTTCCACTGCTATAAGGGCCTGCAATTCAGATATCCTTCTTGCTGAAGTGATTGCTAAAAGGAAAACTGTTTTCCAGGAAAGCAATTTTAAATCTGCAGTAGCAGCTGCCTTGCAAGGAAAAGTGAGTTTCTCAAAGACAAAGTTAAGATCCCAGGCTGGAGTTGGAGCTCTCATGGGTGGCCTTAAAATTTTGGCCCCTCTAAGGAACTGCTTGAGCAATGGGCGAGAGAAGAGGGGAGGCTCTGTGCTATAATGAGCTAAAATGGCTGAGGCATGAATTTTGATGGAGGAAAAAGACACGCCCTTATGAAGCATCTCAGTCAAGTAATGTAGAATCTGAGGTAAATTGGGCACTGTTGCGCTCATTCCTTGAGATTAGTTCCAGACACAGAATCTTTTCCATTTTGCAGCATAAGATTTTCTAGTACTAGGCCTCCTTGCCTCTAAAATATCCATCACTGATTTACTGAGGGATGGTAAAGGAGAGATTAGGTAATTAGCCAGGCTGCTAGGTTCAGGGTTTGCAGCTGAGGGTGCCGAATCTGGTTCTCCTGCCAAGACAACAGGGAAGGAAGTCTGAGGCAGGTGCCATGGAGCAAAGCGTGACACACTGCGCAAAGAGTGGGTGTACCAGTGTTGGAGAGGCCAGTCTGGTGCAATTAAAATCATCCTTGGCTTGTCCTGTTTTTTTTTTTAGTAGTACCTTGGAGAGCAGAGGCAAAGGAGGAAAGGCATAAACCGATAGGTTTTTCAGCTAAAGGATACAGCATCCACTTTCCAAGCTAGCTTGTGGGGAATCCTTGTGCATAATTTGTCCAGTTGATGGTTCTGGGGGGAGGCAAACAGGTCTATATCTGGGCTCCCCCATTTGCTTGTCAACATGTTGAAAATCCTTGGTTCCAGTTTCCACTCGTGTGGGACCATGAGATTTCTGCTTAGTCCATCTGCCAGTGTAGTTTTCCTGGCAGGAATTGAGCTTGTAGATTCACTTGGTAGCTCAAGGCTGTGTTCCACAATGCCATGGTTAGTCTGCAGAGGGGGTAAGAATGTGTACTCCCCTGCTTGTTCATGTACCACATGACAGTGGTGTTGTCCGTCTTTACCATTAGTTGTCCTGGAAGAATGTGGTCCTTGAAGGCTGTCAGAGCATTCTGTACAGCTAACATTTCCTTTTGATTTATGTGCAGGTGCAATTGACTTGGGTTCCATTTGCCCTGAATGCACTTCCCTGCCAGGTGAGCCCACCCATGCATAGTCTGATGCGTCTGTTAAAATTTGGGCGGCAGGGAGTAATGTGAATGGTAGTCCCTTGTTTTAGTGGCAGGCCTCTGCCCACCAAATGAACTCTAGATGTAGGCAAGGTATGATAGGAATCCTTGCTTCTAGATCCTGTGAATGTTGACACCATACGCTTTTGAGATACCATTGCAGTTTCCTCAAATGCAGCCTTGCATATGGAATTAGAAGAATGCAGGAGGCCATGAACCCCAAGGCTTGCAGTATTTGCCTGGCAAACAGCTGGGTTTTTGTGGTCACTTGTTTGAAGTTAGTTGTCAAATGAATCCGTTTCTCTGGCATGAGGAAAGCCATCTGGGAAGTTGCATTCAAGCTTGCTCCCAGGAATATAATTTGTTGACAGGGTACCAGGTGGGATTTCTTTTTGTTTATGGTGAACCCCAGACAAGTCGGTACCCTTTGAAAAAAGGCCAAATGATTAAAAAAAATGTCCTTGCTTTCGGTCTGAATTAGACAATCATCCAGGTATGGGCATATTTGAATATTTCTTTGCATGCAAAATGCAATGACTGGAGCTAGGCACTTTGTGAATACCCTGGGTGCAGTAGATAAGCCAAAGGGCAGTGCAGATAACTGACAGTGCATGTAGCCTGCTTTGAAACGTAGGTATCTTCTGGAAGACTACCTGCTAGGGATGTGCAGGTACGCTTCTTTAAGTCTAGTGTTGCCAACCATGCATCCTTGCCTAGCATAGGAAGCAGCTGGTGAAGAGTCAGCATTCTGAAATTTGGAATCACCAGAAAGGTGTTTAGAATAGAAAGGTTCAGGATAGGATGCCATGTATTGCCTTTTCAGTGTACCAGGAAAAGTCTCTAATAGAAACCTAGTCCCTTTTCCTCTTCTGGTACCAACTGAATAGGCCCCCGTGTTTGATAGAGTACTTGATTTTGAGCCTCTGGCCACCCGCTTGGTGTTGGCAAAGTGTGGAAATTAAATCTGTATCCTTGGGACACTATTTAAAACCCATTTGTCCTGGGTAATGAGTTTCCAGTTTTTGGCCTGCAGACCAGTCTTTCCACCTAAAGGAGCATTCAGCTGGGAAGTGCATGGAAGTTTTAAAAGCAAGTCATTGAGACAGTTTTCCATAGGGGGGAGTCTTACTGCTCCCAGGTTTGGGTGCGGAAACCCCCCACTGCCTAGTCTTGCACGTCCCTTGGGACTGAAACCTGTGGTTTCTGCTGTGTCTGGGTTTGGCTTGAGAAGACCTGGAAGGGGCTGGAAAGAACCAATTTTTAGAGGGCCAGTGCCTACTAAATCTAGGAGGCTGAACTTGTAAGAAATCTTTAACAGTTTGCATAGATTTAGCTTTATCTTCCATCTTTTTAAGAACTTCCTCAGCCTTGTTGCCAAACGGTCCTGATTTAAGGGAGCATCCAACAATTTAGCTTTAACATGATCATGCAAACCTTGCTCCTTAAGCCAAGCATGCCTTCTGAGCACAGACCCAATAACAGCAGCCCTGCAAGAGGCCTCTAATGAATCAAATTCACATTGCAAAGTACGTTTTCCAACCTGTTAAGCAGAATGCATTAACTTCTGTAATTCTTTATTTTCAGCACAGGCAGGAATTATCATTTTCTGTTTAAGCAATCCAATAACATGTTGTTGATACTTTAACATATGAAACTGGCAGTTTAAAGCCCTAATAGCCAAGGTTGCAGAAGTGTAAAATTTCTTACCCCATCTATCCAGCGCCCCGGAGTCTCTATTGGGGGGGGTAGGATTTTTAGCAGTAGAAGCCTTAATGCCCTTGTGTCCCTGTGAAATAGTCTCTGGATCTGCAATAGGATTTTTAAAAAGGAACTTGTGAGAATCAGGAACCCTACAATATGTCAGGTTTTCTGGGAGCAGGAGGCAAAGAATCGGGGGCCAAACTAGATTCTGAAAAGGTATCAACAATGTCTAGTAAAGGAGGTATAGCTAAAGGCCTATGCTGAGGAAGGAGTAAGAAATCTCTAAGCCTCTTTTTTTGAATCAGAGAAATCTTGGCTTTCCCAGTGGAAATGCTCCCTTAGAGTATGTAAGGTCTCACCAAAAGAAAAATCCTCTGGAGGGGAAGCAAAGGGAATAGAGTCCTCTGCATCAGAATCCTCATAAGTAGATAAGTGCAAATCCAGATCATCAGAAGAATCAGAAAAATCAGAATCCTGTTCAAAAGATTCATAAAAACTTCAGTCCTAGGTCTTTTAGAAGGGGAAGGTTGGCTTCCCCTGATTAGAGTTATAAGATCTTCAGCCATTCTTATCATTTGTTTTTTAGACATAGAGGCCTGAGCATGTGGGCCTGGGCGTCTGTTTCTTAGGCATGGTTCTGGATTTTGGCCTAAATGAAGGAGGCGTCTGTTTAATATGCAAGTCCGAAGGCCTGAATACACCCACAAAAGCCAGTGCCTGCACAGCGGCTCCGGACCCATCCAAGGTAGAGACATCCGCAGGTTCCACAGTTGAAGCATCTCGCGGCATACCAGACTCCGAATGGGTCTCAGTAGAGGCCTGCGAGTCAGAAGTAGCGGGTATCAGGGGCTGCGAAAGCGCCTCGCTGACTTAGGAGAAGCGTCGTTGGCAGCTTTGGACCTCGGCGGCCTGTCTCTATCTTTGCGTTTTTTTTGGAATCCCGGTAGTTGGATGGCTAACCGACATTTCTGGACAATTAAACAGAGAACCGAAATATTTAGAAGCGAAAATATAGACGGATAAGTGCGCTGATTAAATAAAGCACAAAACCGACAGCAAGGTACGCTGTGGTCAGGGCCTAGGCAAGGAATAAGTACAAATGAAAATCTTTGTGAGGTATTTGCTTTCCACAAGTAATGCAATTAACTTTTACTGACATTGGTAAGGAGCAAGAAACATTTTCCCCAATGGGGTACTTAGCTTTAGTTGAAGACTTCGGTTCTGAAACTCGAAAATGAAAATTTCAGGAATCATCCGATCGGCACTTGCAAACTGCTTCTGCTTCGGGCACCGCACGGCAAAAAAGACTGATGTAATGGCGTCAGCTGCATGTTTTATGACCCTGACGACCTGATTACCCAAATGTAATGACTGCAACAGTGAAACAAGAAGAACATCTGCATCTAATAAGCAACTTTTTTTTTTTTACCATAAACTACCTTGTGGAAACTGGCATATGACTACTTCTATGCAAGCTAATAGAGTTTGAAGGCTTTCACTAGCACACAAAAAATAAAGAAAAAAAAAGTTTCCAAGTTGCCAAGACTATAACACCATGCACCGAGTCAGAAATGAATGCTGTCTCAAAGTCAACACTGAGCTGCACTGAAACTCCTGGGGATGGAATGCAAGTCTTAAGATTTACTATAGATCTATACTGAAAACTTCTGAGGTGAGAACAGGAATCACAGGCGCTTTTTGTAGCCAATCATCTCATTGTTTCTTCCTGAAAGTTTCATAACTAAATGTCAAATGGGGACCGACACAAGAAAAACGCTCAAGTCAGTAAGCTTAGAAGTATTTCTTGCTTCAGTATAACATTCCTCACTATACTAGTTTTCGACTAAGAATGCTGTTTTGAATGGCTTAGATTACTGCTATACTTAGGTTCATAGAAGGTTACTAGGTTAATGTCCTAGGGCCTTTTCAAGCCTAGCGTGCAACAACCAGAGTACCCATATTGACCACAGTTACACCATCATTAGCAGAGTGATTCTGTCATCAGCACCAACTGCCCCTGTCCATGAGGGACATAGGTGCCATCCCAAGAACGAGTTGGTCACCCAACCAGCTGTCAAGGTTTCGCTTGAATAGAGTCATTGAGGAGCTTTGCTTTACATGGAGTGGAAGATTATTCCAGAAGAGCAGCAATTGCTGAGAGATGCATCTCTCTCTCCAGTATGTTCTGCTAATGTCACAGGCTAGGTTGAGATCCCTGGAGGGAGTTATTCTTGTCCCATTTAATTTTGGATGTGCATTTCCATTAGGGCAGGGTCTAAGACTGCTCTGTAGGTCAGGCACAGGTCTCTCAGTAGCCTTTATGATACGGAATATAGTGACAAGGCTTTCAGGCTACATAAATCCTATTTTGGAGGCCATGGATTCTCTTTGTAAGAAACCTCTGCAGTCTCTCCGGTTGCTGCAGGTGTCTGGTGAGGTACATTCAGAAGGGAGCAATGCACTCGATTAGTGGTCTGATTAGGGTCGAGCACAATGAAGCTATAACCTCCCTGGTCTTGGATGTGATGCCCTTATTTATGAGATGCACAATTGTAGAAAGTTTTTCTTACCACTACAGATACATGGTGATCGAACCAAAGTCTCGCACCACTGAGTTTGAGCTTAGAGAGCTGCTATCTATATCATAATTAACAGAGGCGGCTACTTTGCCAAAGAGGATAATGAGGCATTTTTTTTATTTAAGTTTTAATCTGCGAGTTTGGCACCAATCATTTGCCTGCGTCAGCCTTACCTGTAGTATATTAACATCATTGGGGGAATCTGACTGCACCCACTTTACAGTCATCTGCAAACTTGGCAAACCTCAGGCCATGTACCTTCGCCTGGACTTTAGAGAAATAGATTCCAAGCAGTAGGGGGCACAGCACAGATCCTTGTGGTATTCCCAGTGGTAAGTGGTATACTGGTGGACTTTCCAGTTTTGATGGTGTGCATTCTGTGAACCAGCTGACTACACATCTAATAATGTATGGCTTAATCCCCAGCTGGGAGAGTTTCTCTACGATACCTGAATGGGGATTGTGTCAAAGTTCTTGCCTAAATAAAGATACGTGGCATGAATTGTTTTCATCTCATCCAGGGTTTTGGTGACATTCTCAAAGTCCACCAGGTTTAATAAGCAAGATCTACCTTGGACAAAGCCAAACTGGATTGGTTCAAGAATTTGAAGGTCGCCTATGCCCTTGTGGATAAAGTCCATGATGATTCTTTCCATGGCCTTGCAGATAAGGCTGGTTAGGCATACAGGCTGACCGTTCCCAGGGTCATTTGATTTGTGCAACAGGATTACTGTTGCTGTGCTCCACTCTGCTGGGACAAAGCCAGTTCTCCGGCTATGGTTAAAGACACTGCAGGGTGGTTCCACTAGACTTTTGTTTTAGATTGTTTAGTAAGTAACCTGGTATGTTATCTGAGGCCGTGTTTTTGGGCTTTGAGAGTGATTGAATTACCTGTTCTTTGGAGATGCTTTATAGAGGACTAGTGTAGGAATGCTCTGGTTTATGTCAGGTATGGAACAGGGATGAAGTTACTGCCAAATCTGTCAGTTTGCAGGTTGGCAATTTCCTCAGGTTCAGTGTGAGTGGTACCTACCACAATAAGTTCGGCACACAGCTGGGCATTCCCTGTTAGGTTCTGGAAGCAGTTAGAGTGCCGTATGATTGTCTTTAGCTAGGGATGCTAATTTAGACTCATAGCTAGCCTTAGAGGACTTAAGATACCTGATTTGCTTGTTCAAGCTGTGCAGGGTATTCATCCTTTGTTGAGTTAGTTCCCACCTGTTCTTAGATATCAGTTTCTTTTGTACAACTTTACACTTGCAGTCTACCGGGGTAGCTTGTTTTTACAGGAATACCTGGTTTTGCTCCTGTTAGGTACAGCAGAGTCAGTATATCAGAAGTAACAAAAATGGTATTTCTAACATTCCACTGCTATAATGCCATGCTTTCAAATGGCTACAGTTGTGGAGTCAAAGTCAAATGTGTGTTAGACTGGAAAATCTGAAGATAAAATTGCAGTCATAAATGTGACTTGTACATGAACATCATGTCATTACCTGAAAGACTCACGATGAAATCTTAAAGGGGAGCATATACAGCTTTTTGAAGGTAGGCACCAATTGTCCTTCGTTACTTGACATTTGTTAACCGGGTTAATCCAAATGACACAACGGCCCATTTTCAGCAGAGACCCAGGGAGAAAAGCTCCAGACAATTTACAGTCATGCAAAAATAAAACAAGTACATAGTCTGCTGTATAAGCACATAAAGATATAAGATACAGTTCACAGCACAGTATTCTGTAGTACAATGAAACTACCATTACAGAAACATATAATACATAGGAGGCACTCAGTATTTAAACATAAAAGACATAGCATTAGAATAATGTGTGTGTGTTTTTAATACAGAAGGGTAATAAGATGAAATTACATGACAGAGGAAAAAAAAACAAAAAAGAGGTGACAGATGAAAATAGAGTACAGGATGAGATAGTGAAACAGTTATGTGGGGCTTGGCATGGATATGACCAAGTCTTTTGTAGATACTGTTTTAGTTCTCATTTAAAACAAGTGTTTTGGGGAAATGTTTCTTATACTGACAGGGAGTGTGTTCCACACGTGCTACACAGTACCTATATAAAGGGACTTTCACAGTGTTCGTTTTAGTTTTGTAGCTATCAAGAAGGTGTTTGTCAGTTATGAGAAGATGCTGGGGGGGGGTGCAGTTTAAGATACTAGGCTGGAGAGAGAGGGGCAGGAAGAGGGTTAATTTAGAATGGAATGAGTGATTTGTAATTGAGGTAGTAGTAGCTGGTGACAGAATTCACGCCATTGAAGTGTCTTAAGGATGAGATGGTGATGGGAATTGAAAGGGAGATTAGTGGCAAACATGGCTATTTTATTGTATGTTTTGCTCAGGTTTGGAGAGTACAGTAGACTGAATGTTAGCAAGGATGGGGGCAGCATAAAGTAGACGGTAAGAGGAGTGACTGCGTCAGAGAAAGTTTAGAGGAAGGAGTAAGGAATTTTCGATTTCTATAAAGTAGACCAAGTTTCTGGTGTTTTTTTTATACATTATTGGATGTGTGTGTCATATTTTAGTTTGTCGATAATGGTGCCAAGTAGTTTGGTATGAGGTTTGGATTTAATTATGGGACTGTTGTGAGAGGTGATGGTAAAGGATGATGTGTTGAATCCGTGTTCTAGGAAGGAATAGGAGTTTATGTTTTTTTTAGTATTTAGTACTAGTCAATTGTCTGAGAGCCATGTTTCGACAGATGAGGTGGTTTCCTGAGTGTGTGCTAAGAGATCAGGAATGTTATGGGCAGTGATGATAAGTATGGAATCATTGGCATACTGTAGTAATGTTGAGAGCGTACAAGCAGACTGTAGTCAGTTAGTGAAACTACTGAACAAGAGGGGGCCCAAGATAGATTCTTGGGGAACCCCTGTGTTGACTGGAAGGAAGGGGGAGAAAACAGTTTGCCTGCGAATGGATTGTTGCTAATTGGAGAGGTAACTGGAAAACCAATTTACAGAGGAGCTAGAGAGAGGGATGTCAGAGAGTTTAGATAAGAATTTAGAGGGAGAAACAGTATCAAAGGCCTAAGAGAGATCAATGAATAAGCAGGAGATTAGCATGTTGTCGTCACAGGCCTCAGTTACTGTTTAGGTAAAGAAAAGTAGAGCAGTGGATGTGCTGAGGTGGGGCCTACAACCATGTTGGGTAGAAGTTGGCATGTTATTTTTGAGAAGGTGTTAAGGGTAACTGGTATGAATCCACTTTTCCAGAATAGCTATGGTCTAATAGTTAGAAGGGCCAGTAGAGTTGCCGCCCTTGTGTAGTAGGATTGTGAAGAATGCTCTCCATACATCATCGACACAGGCTTCAGTAACAGATCAATGAGTATAGAGACAGGGTAGACAATGGATTCTACAGCAATTTCAAGAAAGTAGGAAGGTAATTTATCAGCAGAGGGGGAAGCAAGGTTTGAGTTTGGTCAAGAGAGATTTGATGAAGGTGGTGGAAACTGGTTTAAATGAGAAGGAACTGGAAGGTAGTATGTTAGGGGACAAAGGAGGGGTAGAGGAAGTATTGCTATTTTGAGTAAGTTTTTAGATTGTTTCTATGAAATAGTTGTTTAGGAGGGTGGCTATTTCAGTAGCTGTATTGTGTGGGAAGGGGTTGGGAGTTGTAGGGTTGCCAGGATAAAGATTACTAATGGCTGTCCAGAATTTTTTTTTGTGGGCTAAATTGGGTGGAGCAGAATTTTTTTTTTTTTTTTTTTAAATCATTGTTGACTTTTTTTGACAGGTTTCTAAGCTCTTTGTATCTTTGAAGTAGGGGAGGGGATTTGTTTCTGACCCAGTCTTTCCAGACGCTTTCTTTTATGCATAATGGAGCGGATGTGTTTTGTGAGCCAAGGGGCAAAGTTAGATTTTATTCTGATTTTTCTGGTGGATGCCAGTGAATTATGTCTAGAAATATCTTATTGAAAGATTTTACAGCCTCAATGACAGGGAAGGGATGAAGGAAAGACCAGTTTATGCTAGACAATTCAGAGATAAAAGTATCTGGATTAAAATAGGTAAGTCTGCGACAGTCTCTATGAATTGGTCTTTAGGTGGATGATGGGAGAATCTGTGGATATAGGTAGGGGAATGGCACTTAGAGTTAGGAAGTATCCCAGGGTTATGATAAAGGTTAGGATCTGAGGTAAAGCTCCAGTCTAGGGTGGGTCCAGAGATGGGAGTTTTTGTCAGTCTGAGTAGGGGAGGAGATAAGTTGGTGGAAGCCGTGAAGACAGAGTGGCAGAGTAGCAACAGGGCGATTAGCTGCAAAGTTCATACAAAATTCCTGTCTTGCCATATGCAGTTTCAGTGTAGCCCAATGCTGAATTTGACTCCACCACATCAGTTTCCCAAACATGTGGTATGTTATTGTGGAGTGTTGCAAATGAAAAATTTCTGGTAAAATTTAGAGATTTACTGCTGATATGCTAACAACTCTGTAAAGAAGTACTCAGCAGAATAAGAAGTTGAGCATAATACCCTTAGTTAAATTTGTGTATAATTCAAAATATCAGACACTGGTAGTAAAGGCATATTATCCAAGGATAATACATGCCTCTACTGCCAGTCTCGATCTTCATGGCTAATCTGACAAGCTTTCAAGTGTTTAAAGATGTGAGGACAAATTCAGAGTAAGCTGCGCTGGAAGCTTAGGCTACAAATGCATTTGTGTGTGTCTGTGTGTGTGTGTGTGTGTGTGTGTATCCACTAGTCAAAGGATGATTCTGAACTTAAATGTAAATTAAGAAAGTCTAACAGGGAAATAATATGACAATATAGGACAAAGCAATGAATGATACAAGCTCTATTTATTGTGGTAAACTTATGGAGAATAAAGAGAAGCTATACTGATAGCAGTAACAATATGATGTCTATTACCACTGTGGCAAAAATGTAGGGTACATTCAAGTATTACATTCAAAGACGCATCTGTTTTTTGTAGGATGAGTCACAAACTGTTAGGATTTATGTTGTGTAAATCTTGTGAATTTACCTTCAGGAGAGCCAAAAATCTGAGCCAGTTTTTTTTTTTTTTTGGAGGGGGGATGGGGAGGGGATCACAAATCTGAAGCATGACATGGTGGGCAAATATTCAGAGGAAAATGTGATTAAGGGACGTTGCCTCTGTGGTAACTGCAATGCATAAGTTGATCATGAAGACCATCTTTTCATAACACAAAATTACAGTGTTTGTAATTAGACAACTTATCACACATTCTGCACAATAGGTGATTTATTTGGCATTATGCTTATGTGACGGGTCTTAAGTAGGGCAGAGCTCTATTCTATTCAGAATTTGGATTACACAACACCAAGATGATGTTAGGGAAAAAAATGAAATACAAGTGCGGCAGCCTCTCTACCTTGGACCAGTAATCAAGGAGCCTCAATCCTCACCACAGACATAGGTGAGAGACTGTCACTAAAACAGGAATGGATTTACACAGTATTTACAAATGCAGCCCTCTGCATCGAGCACAATTTTCCCCAAGAGCACACAGGAGACACTCTCCAAACCTGGGACTGGACTCCCTGTCTCTCCAGATCCCAAACAAGACTCACTTTGGAGCACTATGTCCCAGTTCCAAGTAGGTGACACACCCAACACATGGGTATTTGATACACACACAAACTTTCCTGGGAAAGGCTGGCACAGATTTACTAGCTGTGCCCCTTCTGCCCAGACTATAAGGTAACCGTGCTGCCACCAGTCAACCAGTCTAAGGATCTTACAAGGCTATCTAATTATATTGAGTAAAATCAATACTAATATCAAAGGCAGAGTGCAACCACAGCAGCATTTTTGGAATTGTCAAGGCGTCATTAAAATAAGAATAAGCACTTTCAATATGTTAAAAGTATTCTCTAAAAAACCAGCCACAGTGAAAGGTATAAAAATATTTAATAGTAAATAAAATAGAAAACATGAGAATACTAAATATCCAAGTACAATAAACACCAAAGTTTCAATCACAGGAGAAATAAAAACAGTTGGACAGATTCAAACAGATGCAGAAAAAACAATACTTAACTAATCTCACTGTATTTCCTGACTGTCTAAAGAAAAACTGTTCCCTAGCTAACTTAAGTAATACTGCAAGGCAAGATAGGATACAGACATGCTTACTTCCACAAAGCAAGGTGAGCTTCTGAGGGACTGTAATAACTGCCATAGATCTTTATATCAGGTTCCAAAGAAAACAAACTGCTGTGTTCACGGGGGGCTTCACATTTCCTACATGGTTCCAGTTGACACCCCCCCCCCCACTTGATTTTATCTTTATCATACACTGCGTTTCTGAGAATAAGTAAGTTGTGTAATGTAGATAAAGATTCTGAAGAAATACAAGATTCAGTTAAAATATGTTTACACAGAGGATATGATAAGACAGAACTGTTAGAAGCTTTAAATAGGGTTAGAACTAAGTGTTATAAAGGTGACTAAGCAGAAGAAACTCAGCGAATACAGTGAAGGACTTCCCATTTACTGAGTTGATAGACTGACATAAGAGGAGATGTTCGAAAAAATAGTGCCAACCACACGGGTAAGATGATTTACTTTGTGACTATTTACAATGTACTAAGTCAACAGATTGTGCAAATGTTACATTACTATTGGCCTATGCTGTTCAAAGATGGCATTTTAGAACTATGTTTAGCAAACAAACTTCTGATTTCTTATAAAAAAGGCCATAGTATTTCTGATATAACAGTGCACAGTAAATTTCAAATACCTGAAGTACGAATACATAGACAGATTATTTTAAGATACAGCACTTTTAGCTGTGGGAAATGTTCCATTTGTTTTCATGTTGTAAAGAACTTTACTGCTATTAATTCTGTAAATATTTTTCCAAATGGATGTTATACTTGCAATACAGAAGGAATTGTGTATATTTTGAAATGTCCATATAACAAGTTTTACATAGGTGAAAGTAAACAAGTTTAAAATGCGTCTTCAACAACGGGGACATAAGGGACATTAAAAAGGTTAACTGTGGGAGTCCTTTAGCTATGCATTTTAAAGAACTTCATGCAAGTAATTTGAAACTGTTGCAAGGTTGTGTTTTAGAACAAGTGGGGTCTATTTTTGTAGACCCTGTAGCAGTAAAAGAAAAATAGTTGTATAAAGAGGCACTTTTTACTTTGAAATTTGTTACCTTGGTTCCCAAGGGTTTAAACACAAAACTTATCTGAAAGTATTTGATTTAATTAATTGTTTAATCGACTGAGTATAAATGGGGGATTCATTGCATTTGTACTCCTTGAAGGCTTAACAGCAGAGGCGCTACAGTGTGTCAAAAGAAAATAAACTTTTTTGCTTAAAGATTGTGCCTCCCTCTTGTGGTTCCATTACATTTTGTTTGGACTTACAGTGGCTATTTAGTTACTTTATGAAAGTCTGAATGAGACACTGAGCACTACACCCAAGTTGTGGCTGAAAAGGGTCCCTGGACCAGTCCACATATCAAGACAAGAATAATCAATTACACACGCACATTCATACATATATACATACAAACATATGTATGAATATATGTCTGTATGTATGTGTGCATGTGTGTGTATATATATATATATATGTATATATATGCACATTTTACGTATACACACGTACATTATATATATATATATATATATATATATATATATACACATACATACACACATTATACACACACACAGTCTACTTGTATAATATTCAGACATAAGTTGACATACATTATTGCTGACCACTAGGTGCCAGCTCTGCTACGGCTTTTTTATGCATACAGCTCTGCTAAATTTATTGACTAATGGGATACATTTTTTCTCATTCTATAATATACTTGACACGAACGGGACTGACATCTAAGAGATCAAATGTGGCATGTGCCTATTTATTTATACCACTGTGTGTTTACACATGCTATACATTGTTTTAAAATAGTTATTCTGGAAATCTTCACACATTAGCTGTCTGTTCACATTATTTCACATTATTTCAATTTAAATGGGTGTAATTGTGGGTATTTTAAACTGAAAAAGACATGTATTATGAAACAGGTCTTTGTTTACCATTCTCTGAATGAAAAATGATTTACCATGAAGTTCTTATGTTGGGTTATTGCTAGATTGGAACCCACCCTGCTAATTTTCAAAGTTGTGAACCACACAACATCAACAGAAAATAAAAGATTTAAATTCTTAACGCATCAGTTGACCTACTAGTGGTTTACTACCACTATACCAATTAAAAATTGCTACCTGCAAAATCTTGTGTTCGGGGTCACCTAAGAACTTGGCCAATGCTCATCATGATGTAGTAATGTGATGGCTACATTAGCACACCATACCAGAACCCTATCAGGAGCTCCTCAGCCAACAGCAAACACCCAGCTGTAAATCAAGAAACAATGCAGACATATCACATTGCTAAACTGCTTATACAAAAATGTACACAAGTTGGACTTGCACTGAACTCCATCAAATGATATCATGAAGGCCAGTAATCCAAATGGGAATGGTGGAAGATGATTCCTGACTCATTAAGGAGGGGCAACTAGTAGATTAACTGATATGATGTGTGTACCTGTTGTATGTAATATCAAGGATCCTCCCGGATGGTTTCTTAGCTTGCTTAAATCCCAAGCAATACCATCCAAGTCGAAGGAGCTGGAGGCCTGGCCTAGAAACAGCTAATATGGAACAGCCCAGGACAACACATTTTTTTGAAAGCAACATCATTCCTGGGTTGCAGTACAGACAATAGTGCTTTATGTACAGTGAACCAAATGTTTGCTGCACAAATGACTGCAACAAAGGTACGCTTGGGGGGACATTGAAGGCTGCCTTCCTCTAGAGAAGTAAGCTTTAAACACAGCATTTGGTAAGATGCGGTTGACTTACAGATAAAGATCATCAGCAACTGGTAACTCAGATGGAAAGTGTGCTTGGCAACCCTGTGCCTTTCCTTCTTGGAACAAAGAGAAAGTACAGTTGTGTACATTTACCATAAATGTAGATGTTCGAGTGTATTCACTGTTGCAGTCATTACATTTGGGTAATCCTGCTGGCAGGTAGCCCTCAGTCGGCCTGAATTCCAAAGTCCTGGGTCCTGCGTCGGCTGCTGTCGCCCCTTCTCTGACGTCAGGGGTACAAAAGCAGCAGCAGACGCCATTTTCTTTAGTTTTTCTTGCCTCAGATGTCAGGTGTCCCCTAAAAGGGTTGCCAAAATTTATATATATATATAATTACATGCACAAATATAAAATTTACCTTCATCTACAAGCAAATACACCACATAGGTTGTATAAATCAGAGAAGGAAAGCTAGGTTCCATCAGAAGAAAAGGGTGATGGTGGGTGGGTAACCTGGACTGCAACAGTGAATACACTCGAACATCTACATTTATGGTAAGTGTACACAACTGTACTATGTTCTTCGTGTTTCACTGTTGCAGTCATTACATTTGGCTAGAGTCCCAAAGCTAAGGTTGGGAGGCTGGAGCTAAACAGCATTAGGAGCGGCTATGAGGCCCTGCAGAACTGCAGTGGCAAAGCCTGCCCTGGATTTAGAGTAGAGTGGCAGATGATAGTGCTTTGTAAAGGTGTGCACTGAACTCCAAGTAGCAGCCTCTAAAATGTCCTTGGTACGTACTCCCCTGAGAAAGGCTGCTGAAGTGGCTGCAGCTCTGGTTGAGTGTGGCCTAATGCCCTTAGGTACTGGCTTGCCATGGAGTACATAGCAGAAACGAATGCAGTGGCCTATCCACTCTGAAATAGTCTGCTTTGAGATGGCCTTTCCTTGTGATCCTGCAGCATATGTCACTAGTAACAGCTCTGTCTTTCTGAAAATAAGAAGTTATGTACTCACCATAACGTTCCATCTGAGTAGGTGTATTCATTTGTCTGCAACCTGTGGGTTATGGATCCGATATCGGATCCGAACCGGCATGGTTTACCAGCTATGGATCCAAGCTCTCAGCTCCTCCCCTCACCCATAATGCCCTGCTCTACCCTCATGACCTCAGATCGAGTTTGCCAACAGCAAAAACACCCTGAAAAGGGTAACACACCATATGCAGGAAACTGAAAGGCCAGGGGGATAGGAGGGCGGGATGGTTGCAGACAAATGAATACACCTACTCAGATGGAACGTTATGGTGAGTACATAACTTCTTAATCTGAAGTAGGAGATTCATTTGTCTGCAACCTGTGGGACAGAGTCCCCAGCTACCTGAATCTTGGGCGGCCATCATGGAAGGATATTCCGGAGCACCGCGGAGCCAAAAGATGCTCTACCCCTAGATGCAAGATCCAACTTATAGTGGGAAATAAAAGTATGAGATGAAGCCCATGTGGCTGCTGCACAAATATCATCTAGAGGAATCCTAGCCTTAAAGGCTGCCGAGGTAGAAACTGACCGGGTTGAATGAGCGTGTACACTCTCCGGTGCGGGCCTTCCTGAAGCTTGATAAGCTAACAAGATACATTGTGAAATCCAACGAGACAAAGAGACTTTAGAAATTGGCTTGCCCAGATTAAATTTAGCAAAGGAAATGAACAACTGGTCGGATTGCCTATGACCAGCCGTCCTGTTTAGATAAAATCTAAGTTGCCTGTGAACATCTAAGGAGTGAAGCTTATATTCACCTTTGTTTTCATATTTAGGGAAGAAAACAGGGAGGTTAATAGACTGATTAATGTTTGCTTCAGAAGCTACTTTAGGAAGAAAGGACGGGTTGGTCCTGAGGTAAACCCGGTCCGGATGAAAGACCAAGTAAGGAGGTTTAGCTGATAATGCTTGGAGCTCTGAAACTCTCTTGGCCGAAGTAATGGCTACTAAAAAGGCAGTCTTGAACGACAAGAATTTGAGATCTACCGTAGCCGCAGGTTCGAAGGGGGGAGCGGTCAAAGCCTGGAGAACTAAAGAAAGGTCCCAGGGAGGAACCGCTTGTTTTACAGGGGGCCTGAGAAGGAAAGTACCTTTAAGGAAAATTTTACACAACTTGGCTGACATGAGTGGATTAGAGTCATGACCAATGTGATAATGTGAAATTGCTGCCAGTTGTACTTTGACCGTGGAACTGCTAGCACCATCGTTAAAAAGAGTGGTTAAGAAATCAAGCACCAATGGGAGAGGAGCAGTGAATGGATTCAGGCCTTGCCGCTCCGCTCACAAAGAGAACCGTTTCCACTTGCTACGGTAGATTTTCCTAGTGGAAGGTTTATGAGCTGCCACCAGGATAGCCTTAACAGGGGACGAAATACCGGGAGTCCTGATCAAGAGTGGAACTGGAGCAGCCAAGCGGTCAGCTTCAGGTTGTCCAGGTTCGGAGGAGACTGGCAGGATGGATGAGTTATCAGATCCGGGATTGGATCTAGAATCCAAGGAGGATTCACAGAGTGAGACCTTAGGAAGGGGAACCAGATCTGTCGAGGCCAAAATGGAGCAATGAGAATCATTCTGCAACCCACCCGAGACGCTTTCTGAAGAACCTGGAGCATCAGAGGCAAGATAAGCATACAGAAGACCGGGTGGCCAAGCATGCACCAGAGCGTCTCTTGGAGAGCCTCCAGGAGGAGGTATCAGAGCGAAAAAACTGTCGCACGTGGTGTTTGAGGGAGAGGCAAAAAGATCGCAAGAAGGAGTTCCCCACCGTGCGAATATGCGTTCCGCTACTTGAGAATTGAGAGACCACTCGTAAGGGGTTAGAATGGTGCGACTGAGTTTGTCCGCCAGGATGTTGGACCGACCCGGAATGTGCGTTGCTATGAGAAAGCGGTTGGTGGAGATTGCCCATTCCCAAACCCTCATGGCTTCTCGACAAAGAGGGTAAGACCTGGTTCCTCCCTGCTTGTTGATATACCAGACAACCGACATGTTGTCCGATTGAATCGCAATTGTTCCCAAGGGAAGAAAGTCTTGAAGTGCTAGCAACGCTAAGAGCACCGCTCTCATCTCTAGGACGTTGATATGCAGTGAGGTCTCTGAATCGTTCCACGTGCCTTGGACGGTCCGGCCTGCAAAATGCCCCCCCCCACCCGAGGCGGGAGGCGTCCGTGGTCACCGTGGCGAGAGGGGGAGAAGCACAAAATGGGCAGCCTCTGTGGAGATCTGGGGAGTGAAGCCACCACAGGAGGGACTGCTTGCAAGCCTTGCTGATCGCAATGGGATGATGCATAGGAAGAGCAAGGTAAGACCACTGTACTAAAAGAGTCCACTGGAGGATGCGCATATGTAGTCTGGCGAGAGGAAGAAGTGCAATAGCAGAAGCCATGGACCATAGAGCCCTCAGGACCAACTCCGCCGGAACTTGATTTGTGTGGAGAATGGCCCGCACCTGGAGCTGCAGATTTTGAACTCTGTCCGCAGTGAGGAAGGCTTTTAAACTCCTTGTGTCTAACCTGGCCCCTATAAAATCTATTAACTGAGAGGGTGCTAGGTTGGATTTTTTTGTATTTATAGTTATGCCCAGACTGGGGGCAAGATGGAGAAAGGAGTCTCGCGCCAAAAGTAGTAGATGCCTTGTTGGGGCGGTAAGGAGCCAGTCGTCTAAGTAGGGAAAGACCTGCACCCCCTGAAGCCTCAGGTGGGCCGCTACCACTGCTAGTACTTTGGTGAACACCCTGGGGGCTGTGGTGAGACCAAAGGGAAAACCCGGAATTGGTAGTGACTGGCTCCCAGCCGGAAGCGGAGAAACCTCCTGGAGCGTCTGTCCATCAGAATGTGGTAGTACGCATCCTTGAGGTCTATGGAGCACATCCAGTGATTTTCTCCCAGAAGGGGGAGAATAGACTGTAGAGTGACCATTCGGAACTTCTCCTTGGGAACTGCCAGGTTCAAGAGAGAAAGGTCTAAAATTGGTCTTAGATCCCCCGTCTTTTTTGGCACTAAAAAGAACCTGGAGTAGAACCCTGATCCGATCTGGTCTGGGGGAACGGGCTGGATGGCTCTTTTCTTTAGCAGATGGCCAATTTCTGCCAAAGCGGCCTCCCTTTGACCGGGTGGGACGTCCGGAAGGGACTTCAATTTTGGTGTGTGACAAAATGGGATGTGGTATCCTCTGGATATTATCTGGAGAACCCAGCGGTCTGATGTTATGGACTCCCATGCCGCTAGGTGCTCCGAAAAACGTCCCCCGACTGCCTCCAGAGTGGAGCAGCCGGGCAACCCCTCAGGGCTGCTGCGCGGGTCGTTCAGAGAAAGGTTCTCTGGACCCGAAGTTCCTGGGAGCTCCTCTGCCTCTAGGGCGGCGTCCTCCCTGTCCTCCTCTGCCACGGAAGGACTGGTTGTCCGGAGCAGGCTGAGATTGCTGCGACTTCCGGAACCACATCTTCTTCTGACCCTTTTGGTTCCTAGAGTAGGGCCTCTGGGGTGCAGAGAAGCGGATTCCGACGGCAGACAGCGTCTTCCCGTCCTTCTCGCTCCGGGTCAAAGTGTCGCGAACGGTTTTGCCAAAGAGGGCAGAACCATCAAAGGAGGCGTTCGCAAACGACGCTTTGAAGGGCTCAGAAAAATCGCAGTGACGGAGCCAGGCCTGACGTCTAGTGACTAGGCCTGTCCCTGCGGCTCTAGCGGCGCCTTCCGTAGCATGGGAGAGTAGCCGCATAGAGGTATTAGTAACTGAACTAAGAGTGGCCATGCATGTGGAGTGCAGCATCTTGTCCTCCTCCGACATGGACTCCGGGGGAGATGCAGTGTATTCTTTAATGAGATCTCGCTGCATCCTAATGACGTGTGCCAGGTAGTTCAGCGCCCTTACCGAGAAGGTCGCTGAACTAAACATCCGCTTCCCCAAGCGGTCCATCATCCGAGACTCCTTGCTCGGGGGATGGACTGAGGGACTCTCCTGAGCAAGTTCCCTCTTGGTGGCCGACGTCAACATGGCATCTACCGGAGGCCCCTTACTCCAATGGGCACGGTCGGACGGTGGGCTGAGGATCCTATCGGGCCTCTTAGGGATTGGCTCCACGGTGTCCGGTTCCTTCCACGCCCTGGTGGTAATGAGGTCCACCAGGGGGTCGGCAGGAGGGGACACCAAAGAGGTAGACGGGCCCGCTTCAAATGCCTCCAAGAACACGGACTCGTCCGAGGAAGACTTGGGGGCAGACCACCCCTATCGGAGCATTTCCATGATGTCCCCAAATGAGACATCCTTGGGGGGTGACCGTGGGGAGCCTTCCCCTTCCTCCAAGTCCGTGTCTTCCGTGAGAGACTCGGGAGTCAATGTGCCTCCTTTGCACGTATGCTTGCGAGGAATATCCTCTGGGGGGCTGTCAGAGGACTCCTCGCAGGCAGCAACCTGTTCCAGTGGAGCAGCTTGGGGCACAGAAGCAGGCTGTCCCAAGGGCCGGATGGTGGAAGCCTGACCCAGTGCAGAGGGAGCGGGGCGGAGCAAACAAGTGCCGGGGTCCGGAGACCCTCAACAGGGCCCTCTCCACTACATCAAAGCCAAGGGGAGCCAACCTCGACCAAAGGATCCGACAATCGGCTCCCTCGGATCCGAAGAGTGGATCGAGCGGTGCGGCGCTTCGGATCCGAGGGCACAGTGCGCTCCGACACAGACGGCGCCGAAGGAGCACTGATCCCCCCGGATCCGAGGCTCGGATCCAGGCTCCGAGAGGTCGGATCCGATGCACTCGAGGGCAGGGTCGGATCCGAAGTAACAAGTACTATCGGATCCGACCCACCCCCGGCTCCGAAGCTGCTCGGCTCCAACTGCTCCAAACCCGGGTAGCGGGTCGGAGCAATCGGCTTGAAAAAGGGGGTCGAGCTCCCCCCCAGAGGGGGGGGGGGGCAAGAGCACTCCCATCTGCATCTGGGCCTGGATGAACCTTCTCATCATCCGGTCCAGATCAGCATCCGATAGGCTGTACGTTGATCTCGACGAGGCCACCGAGGTAGGCCTTGAATGCCTCCTCGATAGCCTCGACGGAGATCGGGTCTCCTCCTCCTCAGGTCCCGGTGAAAAGCACACTGGAGACCGGAGCCGAGAAGGAGGAGATCCAGCCGATAATGGAGCCGGGGGAGAAGCCCGCTTGGCTGGCGGGGCCGAAACAGAGGTCTCGGCCCGCCGCTTATGGTGCTTCTCCTCCGGTCCCTTTTTCCTAGCATCCCTCTCCTCCAACCTGAAGCGGGAGGTTGAGTCCCAGGAGGAGGAGGGGAGCCGGGAGGAATAACCGTGGTCAGTTACCCCGAAGGAGCGGAGGTCGGAGCAGAGTCCGGCGGCAAAAGGCCCGCCAAAACAAGCTTGGACCTCCGCTCCTTCAATGCCCTGGGGTTGAACCCTGCACAAATGGAACATCCAGATGTGAGGTGTTCAACCCCAGGCATTAACACCGAGTGTGGCCATCAGCTGGGGAAAGCTTATGGCCACACTCGGAGCATTTTGAAAAAATAGCCTTGGGCTGCTCAGACATCCCAAGATGCAAATAAAAGTTACTAAACTAAGGAAAAGTAACTTAAAAGAAAAGAAAAACACTCACAGGCCCAACACACACACTACGCTACCAGCGAGGGGAGGGATAAAAAAAAATTTTTTAGATTACCCACTAAAAGTAAATATATATAAGGGAAAACCTACACTTTCACACAAAAAAAATCAAGAAATGACTTAAATTTTACAATTTAAAAGCAGAAAACTGTCACTTAGCTGGAGAGCTGGAAAAACAATCTGGTCACCATGCGCGGCAAACTAGATCTGGGGTCATGAGGGTAGAGCAGGGCATTATGGGTGAGGGGAGGAGCTGAGAGCTTGGATCCATAGCTGGTAAACCATGCCGGTTCGGATCAGATATCGGATCCATAACCCACAGGTTGCAGACAAATGAATCTCCTACTTCAGATCTTTGGTTCTGTCCAAGTAGAATCTAAGCTGTCTGTGTACGTCCAAAGAATGCAGAATTCTCTCCCCCTTGTTCTGTGGATTTGGATAAAAAGTTGGCAGGTGAATAGTTTGGTTGAGAGGACACTACCTTAGGCATGAATGTTGTGTTCGTCCTCAGAGAGACCCTGTCTGGATAAAAAATGATAAAAGATTCCACAGCCACGAGTGCCTGTAGCTCTGAAACCCGCCTTGCAGAAGTTATTGCTAGGAGCAGAGCTATTTTCCAAGATAAAAACTTTATATCAGCAGTAGCAGCTGGCTCAAAAGGAGGCAAGGTGAGTTTTTCCAAGACATAGTTGAGGTCCCATGCAGGTACTGGTGATCTCCTTGGAGGTCTTAAATTTTTTGCTCCACTGAGGTACTGCTTTAATAAGGGATGAGAAAAGATTGGTGGCTCTACATTGTAATGAGCCGAAATGGCAGAGGCATGAATTTTAATAGATGAAAAAGATAGGCCTTTGTCCAGCAACTCAGTTAAGTATTGCAAAATCTGAGGAATATTTGGCACAGCTGTATCAGTTCCTTGTGCCTGGTTCGAAGCACAGAATCTCTTCCACTTTCCAGCATAAGATTTTTCAGTACTAGGCCTTCTGGCTTCCAAAATCACATCCATCACAGCTTTACTGAGAGGTATGTTTTGTATAACTACATTATTCGCCATGCTGTCAGGTTTAAAGTTCTGAGTTGGCTGTGCAGGATCGGACTGTTTTGCTGGGACAGTAGATTAGGTATTTGAGGTAAGGTCCAAGTTGGGCATTGAGACAAGCTCCTTAGTATTGGATACCAGTGCTGGAGGGGCCAGTCTGGGGCAATCAGTAACATCTTTGGCTTCTCCTGCCTGACCTTTAGGAGTACCTTGGGGAGGAGAGGCAGAGGAGGAAATGCATATACTGATAGGTTTTTCCAGCTGAAAGATAGGGCATCCACTTTCCATGCTTGTCTGTGATAAATCCCTGTGCAGAATCTTTTTAGTTGGTAGTTGTGAGGGGAGGCAAATAGATCTATGTCCAGGCATCCCCATTTCCTTGTTATCAAGCTGAAGACTTTTTGGATCCAGGTGCCATTCGTGGGGATCCATAAGGTTCTGCTTAGTTCGTCTGCTAGAGTATTTTTCCTTCCTGGCAGGAATTGTGTCTGCAGATGTACTTGGTAAGTCAATGCTGTATTCCACAAAGTCATGGCTAGTCTGCAAAGGGGGTAAGAATGTGTGCCCCCCTGCTTGTTTATATACCACATAACCGTGGTGTTGTCTGCCTTTATCAGCAGTTGTCCTGGATGAAGTAGATCCTTGAAGGCTGTCAGGGCATTTTGAACTGCCAGCATCTCTTTTTGATTGATATGTAGATGCATTTGGTTTGAGGTCCATGTGCCCTGAATGCATCTTCCTGCCATGTGGGCCCCCCCCAGGCATAATCTGATGCATCCGTTGTTAGTGTCTGCCTGGCTGGGGGCAATGTGAATGGCTGTCCCTTGTTTTTGTGACAAGCCTTTGCCCACCATCGAAACTACTGTTGCAGGCAGGGAACGAGAGTAATCAGTTTCCAGGCTGTGGCAATGTTGAGTCTAAACACTTTTTAGGTACCATTGAAGTTTCCTCATATGCAGTCTTGCATATGGAATTAGTAGGATGCAGGATGCAATGAAGCCCAAAGCCTGCAGAATTTTTCTTGCAGATAATTGGGCCTTTGTTGCCAACATTTTGAAATAGGTAGTCAGTTGCCTTCATTTGTCTAGCGTGAGATAAGCCATCTGGGCAGTTGTACTTAAGCTTGCACCCAGGAATATTATCTCTTGAGAGGGTACTAGTTTTGATTTCTTTTCGTTGACTGTGTACCCTAGGCATGTTAGAAGTCTTTTCACAAATCCAGATGCTGTAGAAGAATGTCCTTGTTCTCTGCTTGAATTAGTCGTCAAAGTAAGGATATATTTGTATTCCTCTTTGTCTGCAGAATGCAATTACTGGTGCCAGGCACTTTGTAAAGACCCTGGGCACAGTAGATAAGCCAAAGGGCAGTGCAGAGAATTGGTAATGCATTGAGCCAGCCTTGAATCTGAGGTATCTTCTGCATATTTGTCTGATTGGGACATGCAGGTATGCCTCTTTTAGGTCTAAAGTCACAAGCCAAGCGTTCTTGCCCAGCATGGGCAGAAGCTGCTGCAAAGTCAACATCTTGAATTTTGGTACATCTAGGAATGTGTTCAAAATAGATAGGTCCAGTATTGGCCTCCAGGCCTTGTCCTTTCTGGGTACCAAGAACAGTCTTGAGTAAAATCCTTGTCCCTGCTCTTGCTCTGGTACTTGTTAAATGGCCCCCATGTCCATGAGGGATGAGACTTGTTTTTGTGCCTCTGCCCATTGATTTTTTGGCAGATCTGGCCAGCCGTTTGCCTTTGGCAGGGTATGGAAATGGAACTTGTAGCCTTGTGACACGATATTTAGGGCCCACTTGTCCTGGGTTATAATGTGCCAATTTGAGAAAAAAGTGCTAATTTTCCCCCTAAGGGGTGCTGCCAGGAGATAAGTGCTTGGTGCAGGCAGGGGGAAGTCATTGGGACTGTTTCCTGTATGGTTGTGATTTGTCTTCAACTTTGGAGGTAGAAGCCCCCCATTGCTTTGACCGGTATGAACCTTGCACCTGGGATCTGCCTCTAGGGCGTCTGGATCTGCCCCTTTGAGGTCTGACACAGGAAAGGACCAATTCTTTGTTGACCAGTGTCTACTAAACCTAGGTGGCTGTACTTGTAAAAAATCTTTGACCGTTTGCATAGATTTAGCTTTGTCCTCCATTTTCTTTAAAACCTCTTCTGCCTCAACACCAAAGAAAGTATCATGCTGTAAAGGTGCATCTAATAATTTAACTTTAACATGATCAGGCAGATTTTGTTCCTTTAACCAAGCATGCCTCCTAATTACAGAACCTGTAACTGCGGCCCTGCAGGAGGCCTCTAAAGAATCAAAACCACATTGCAAAGTATGCTTTCCAACTTGTTCAGCTGCATGCAATAAATCCTTCATTTCCTTGTTTTCTGCACATTCAGAGTTTAACATTTTCTGTGTAAGCAATGCCATGACATGTTGCTGATGTTTGCGTATATGAAACTGACAGTTTAAGGCCCTTATAGCCAAGGTAGCAGATGTGTAAACCTTTTTTCCCTATCTATCCAGTGCCCTAGAATCTCTTTCAGAGGGGTTAGGGTTTTTTGCAGCAGATGCCTTAAAGTACAGTTTTGTACCTACCATAAATGTAGATGTTCGAGTGCTCACCCTGCTGCAGTCATCACACTTGGGTTATCCTGTCATCAGGCGGTCCCACAGTCTGCCGGATTTCCAAAGTCTTGGTCCGACGTCGGTTGCTGTCGCCTCATCCCTGACGTCAGTGCGCCAGGGGTACATATACTGCAACAGACGCCATTTTCTTCAGTTTTTCTTGCCCCAAATGTCAGGTGCCCCCAAAAAGGTGATCAAAATTAGTACCAAATGGCGTGAACACTGTACAAACACAAAATCCCTTCAGCTATAAGCAAATACATCAGTAAGGCATAGCAGAGATTTAGCCAAAAGATCAGAGGGGTTGGAGGGAGGGTAACCTGGACTGCAGCAGAGTGAACACTCGAACATCTACATTTATGGTAGGTACAAAACTGTACTATGTTCATCGTGTTACCCTGCTGCGGTCCATCACACTTGGGTTGAGTCCCAAAGCTAAGGCAGGGTGGAGGTATCATAGAGGGTTAGTGGAGGCAATGAGGCCCTGCAGAACTGCAGTGGCGAAGCCTGCCCTGGGCTTAGAATAAAGAGGTAGGTGATCGTGTTTGGTGAAGGTGTGTACTGAACTCCAAGTTGCAGCTTCTAAAATTTCCTTGGTAGGGACCCCTCTGAGAAAGGCTGTAGAGGTAGCTGTTGCCCTGGTAGAGTGGGATCTAATGGTAGTAGGAACTGGTTTCCCATGATGGGTATAACAGAACAGTATGCAATGGCCTATCCATTTAGAAATGGTTTGTTTGGATATAGCCCTCCCTTGAGAAGCTGTAGCATAGGATACAAAAAGCTGGTCAGTTTTTCTGAAAGCCTTAGTTTTGTCCAAGTAGTACCGAAGCTGCCTGCGAATGTCCAAGGAATGCAAGAGTCTCTCACCTTTGTTCTGTGGATTGGGAAAGAAAGTGGGTAGATGGATGGTTTGATTTAAAGCTACACTGGAAACCACCTTAGGCATGAAGGAAGGATTAGTTCGTAGAGAACCTCTGTCTTGATGAAAAATGAGGAAAGGTTCCACTGCCATTAGTGCCTGTAATTCTGAGACTCTCCTAGCAGAAGTTATTGCCAGGAGTAGGGCAGTATTCCAAGATAGGAACTGAAGGTCTGCAGAGAAAGCTGGTTCAAAGGGAGGTAAGGTTAGTTTTTTAAAGAACAAAGTTGAGGTCCCATGTTGGTGTAGGAGCTCTTCTAGGTGGTCTAATGTTTTTTGCCCCTCTGAGGAACTGCTTTAGAAGTGGATGTGAAAATAAAGGTGGATTCGTGTCGTAGTGAGCTGAAATAGCTGAAGCATGGATTTTAACTGAGGAGAAGGAAAGTCCTTTGTGCAACATCTCTGCTAAATACTGCAGAATGTGAGGCATATGAGGCAGAGTTGTGTCTTGGCCTTTAGCTTGGTTCCAGGCAGAAAACCTTTTCCATTTGTCCGAGTAAGCCTTCCTGGTGCTTGGCCTCCTGGCTTCCAGAATAACATCCAGAACTGCTTGTGAAAGAGGGGCTGGTTGGATGTTTAAAGGATTCGCCATGCAGCCAGGTTTAAGGTTTTTAGCTGGCTGTGTAAAATCCGTTTGTTTTGCTGCGTGAACAAATGAGGTATTTGAGGCAATATCCATGGTGGGCTGTGAGCCATATTCTTCAATAGCGGGTACCAGTGCTGGCGTGGCCAGTATGGGGCTATGAGAATCAGTCGAGGTTTCTCCTTTTTGACCTTCAAGAGAACCTTTGTGAGAAGAGGTAATGGAGGAAAGGCATGTGCTGTCAGGTTTTTCCAACTGAAGGAGAGAGCGTCCACTTTCCAAGCTTGATGGTGGAATGTCCTTGTACAAAATTTTGTCAGTTGGTAGTTTTGAGGACTGGCAAACAGATCTATATTTGGTAGGCCCCATTTTTGAGTTATCATTGTAAATATTTGTGGGTCTAGCTTCCACTCGTGGGAATTTTTGATGTTTCTGCTTAGGTCGTCTGCCAATGTGTTTTTCTGTCCTGGCAGGAATTGAGCTTGTAACTGGACTTGGTAAGCCAGAGCTGTGTTCCATAAGATTATTGCTTGCCTGCAAAGAGGGTAGGAATGTGTGGCCTCCTTGTTTATGTACCACATTACCGTGGTGTTGTCCGTCTTTATTGCAAGTTGTCCTGGATGTAGAAGATCCTTGAAGGCTGTCAGAGCTTTCTGTATTGCTAGCATCTCTTTTTGATTTATGTGCAGTTTTCTTTGTTCTGCAGTCCATAGGCCTTGAATGCATTGCCCTGCCATGTGTGTCCCCCCAGGCATAGTCTGAAGCGTCTGTTGTGATAGTTTGCCTCGTTGGGGCCAAGGTGAAAGGCTGACCCTTGTTGAGGCGACATGCCTGTGCCTACCATAGAAATTCCTGTTGAAGGCAGGGAATGAGAGATATCACCGTGTCCAAGCTGTGGCTGTGTTGAGACCATACACTTTTTAGGTACCACTGTAATTTCCTCATATGCAATTTTGCAAATGGTATTATCAGAATGCAAGATGCCATGAAGCCCAAAGCCTGCAGAATTTTTCTTATAGTTAATTGGGTCTTTGTTGCCATTGTCTCGAAATATTGAGTCAGTTGTAGCTGCTTGTCTGGTGTAAGATAAGCCTTCTGGGCCGTTGTGTCCAAGCTGGCACCCAGGAATGTCATTTTTTGTGAGGGTACTAGTTTTGACTTCTTTTCGTTTACTGTGTACCCCAGACAATTTAGTAGATACTTCATAAAAGCCAGATGATGTAAGAGAATGTCTTTTCTTTCTGCTTGGATGAGGCAGTCGTCCAGGTATGGATATATTTGCATTCCTCTGTCTGCAGTATGCAATTACTGGTGCCAGGCATTTTGTGAAAACTCTGGGCGCAGTAGATAAGCCAAAGGGCAGTGCAGAGAATTGGTAGTGGGTTGAACCTGCAATGAAAAGGAGGTATCTTCTGCAACTTTGTCTGATAGGGACATGCAGGTATGCCTCCTTGAGGTCCAACGTTACCAGCCATGCTTCCTTGCCCAACATGGGAAGTAGCTGCTGTAGTGTTAGCATCTTGAATTTTGGGACTTGTAGGTAAGTGTTTAGAATTGAAAGATCCAGAACTGGTCTCCAAGCATTGTCCTTTCTGGGTACTAGAAAGAGCCTTGAGTAAAATCCTTGGCCTTGCTCTTGAATCGGCACCCGCTGAATGGCTCTCATGTCCATGAGAGCTGTAATTTGTTTTTGAGCCTCTGCCCTTTGATTTAGTGGCAGGTTTGGCATTCCTCTTTTCATTGGCAAGGTGTGGAAGTGGAATCTGTATCCTCGTAAAATAATGTCTAGGACCCATTTGTCCTTTGTGACCATGTGCCAGGTGTCTGCAAAAAGTGCTAGTCCCCCCCCCCCCCCCCAAGGGGGCTAACAAAAGAGCTTTGTTTGGCCAGTCGAGGTGCAAGTCATTGAGTTTGCCTTCTGGTGGGTTGAGACCTGTCTTCTCCTCCTTTCTGGGTTGGAGTGCCCCATTGGCGAGGTTTATACTGGGCTTGTGGTTGCCTTCTGCCTCTTGGCCGCCTGTATTTACCCCTCTGAGGTCTGTCAGTGGCTGGAAAGGACCAATTTTTTGTTGGCCAGTTTCTGCTGAAGCGAGGGTGTTGTACCTGTAGGAAATTTTTGACTGTCTGCATTGATTTCGCCTTATCTTCCATTTTCTTTAGCACTTCTGCTTTAACTCCAAAAAGAACATCCTGCTGTAAGGGTGCATCCAGTAGTTTTGCTTTGACATGATCAGGTAGACTTTGTTCCTTTAACCAGGCATGCCTACGTATAACTGATCCAGTGACAGCTGCTCTGCAGGAGGCCTCTAAAGAATCAAACCCACGTTGTAAGGTATGTTTGCCCACCTGCTCGGTGGCGTGCAATAAATCCTGTACTTCCTTCAATTCAGATTGTTGGGGAAGGGAGGCAATCTTTTGTTTTAACTGCGAGATTAGAAACTGCTGATACTTTGAGCATATGAAATTGACAATTTAGTGCTCTCATAGCTAATGTGGCTGAGGTGTAAACCTTTTCCCCCCACCTGTCTAGTGCTCTTGAATCCCTCTCAGAAGGTACTGGGTTTTTAGCCATGGAAGCCTTAGCCCCCTTGGGACCTTGGGAGATAGTCTCTGGGTCAGCTACTGGGCTTTTGTAAAGAAATTTGTGGGAATCAGGTACTCTGTAGTATCTGTCAGGCTTAGCCAGAGCAGGAGGTAGAGAGTCTGGGTTGAAACTGGATTCTAAATAGACATCATCCACAATGTCCAAAACAGGTGGGATGGCTAGAGGTCTGTGCTGGGGGAGTAAAAGAAACTCTGAGCCTTTTCTTGGAATCAGAGAAATCCTGACCTTCCCAGTGGAAATGTTCCCTCATAGTGTGTAAAGTTTCCCCAAAAGAGTAACCCTCAGGAGGGGAAGCTGAGGGAATAGAGTCCTCAGCATCAGAGTCTTCATAAGGAGAGTAGGAGTAGTCTTGGTCTTCAGAGGAATCCGAAGAAATAGACAGTTGCTCAGAAGAAGCAGAATCTTCCTCTTCTCTAGGCCTTTTGTCAGGAGGAGGCTGTGAACCCCTGATAAGAGAAATCAAATCTTCAGCCATTCTGAGCATCTGTTTCTTAGGCATAGGGCCTTGAATGGGAGACTGAAGTGTAGTCTTTTTAACTTTAGAAGGAGTCTTAGACTTAGAAAACGTTTTGACTGTGAGAGTCGTCGGTCTGAAAACACCCTCAGAAACCGATGGCGTTTCCGAAGCACCGACGTCTGTAGAACTTATATCGTCGGAAGGGCCTGAAGTAAAAGGCTGCGTCGGCCTACTACATTCCGTCAGAATATCCGTAGCGGTCTCGGGTTCCAGGACTGCGGTAGTCAGGGGCTGCGTCGGAGCCTCACTGATAACCGAAGACCGGATCAACAGAGGCCTCTGAATCAGGTTTAGGCCTTGGCTGTCGGTCCTTGTCCCTGCGTTTTTTGTGCACGCCGGTAGTTGGTAGCTCCGACGGCATGTTATAGTTAAATTTTCTACCAAAAAAGTGTCGTGCGAAATCAAATCGCCTTTTAACAGTACGCTTATTAAACCTAGCACAAAAACGACAAGAAGTGACGTCGTGATCAGGGCCTAGGTAAGGTATGCAATAGGAATGAAAATCCTTATGAGGTATTTGCTTCCCACAAGAAATACAATTGTTAACTTTTTCTGACATCGGTCTGAGGCAAGAAAAGTTTCCCCAACGGGGTACTTAGCTTTATAGAAGACTTCGGTCTGAAATTCGAATTCGATAATCTCAGGAGTCGGCCGACCGGCACTTGCGAACTGCTTCTGCTTCGGGCACCATGCGGCAAGAAAGACTGGAGAAAATGGCTTCGGTTGCAGTATATGTACCCCTGGCGCACTGACGTCAGGGATGAGGCGACAGCAACCGACGTCGGACCAAGACTTTGGCAATCCGGCCGACTGCGGGACCGCCTGACGACAGGATAACCCAAGTGTGATGACTGCAGCAGGGTAACACGATGAACATCTCCTTTGGGACCCTGAGAAATAGTTTCTCGGTCTGCAGCAAGGTTTTTAAAAAGGAATTTATGAGAGTCAGGAACCCTGTAATATCTGTCAGGCTTAACAGGAGCTGGAGGTAAGGAGTCAGGGGTAAGACTAGACTCCGAAAACACATCTACAATGTCTAACACAGGTGGGATGACTTCGTGGCTTGTGATGAGGTAGTAAAAGGAAATCCCTGAGCCTCTTTTTAGATTCTGAAAAATCTTGTCTCTCCCAGTGGAAATGCTCCCTCATGATATGTAAGGTTTCCCCAAAAGAACAGTCCTCTGGAGGAGAAGCTGAAGGGATAGATTCTTCAGCATCAGAATCCTCATTGGGGGGAAGAGAATATTCCTGATCAGAAGAGGAATCAGAAGAAATGGAAACCTGATCTGAAGATTCACAGTCAGTCTTCTTGCCTAGGCCTCTTATCAGGAGGGGGATGGGAACCCCTGATCAAGGTAATCAAGTCTTTGGCCATTTTGAGCATATGTTTTTTGGGCATAGAGGCCTGACCACGTGTCTCTTGAGTTTGCTTCTTTGCTTTAGAAGGTGCTTTAGTCTTTGCCTTTGAAGCTGAAGTTGGTTTGATGTAAAGATGCTTAGGTCTGAATACACCCTCAGAAGCCGGTGCCTGCTCAGCGGCTCCGGACCCATCTGAAGGAATAATATCCAAGGCTCCAATACCTTGAGATTCCAGCGGCATGGCAGACTCCACATGGGAGTCGGTAGTGGCCTGTGACTCTAAAGTAGCGGGCGTCAGGGGCTGCGAAAGCACCTCACTGAGGACCGGCGAACCGGCAACTGGCTTAGGAGAAGCTTCGTCGTTGGTTTTGGGCCACGGCTGTCTATCTCTCTCCTTTTCTTTGCGTTTTTTGTGAACTCCGGTTGTCGGACGGCTATCAGACGACATTTCTGGATAATTAAACCGGCGTCCAAAATAGTTTAAAGCAAAATCATACAGACGCTTAATAGTGCGTTGGTTAAATCTAGCATAAAACCGACAACCAGAAACGATGTGATCAGGGCCTAGGCAAGGAATACAGTAGGAATGAAAATCCTTATGAGGTATTTGCTTTCCACAAGAAATACAATTAACTTTTTCTGACATCGGTCTGGAGCAAGAAAAAATTTTCCCCAACGGGGTACTTAGCTTTATTGAAGACTTCGGATCTGAAACTCTAACACGAAAGTCTCAGGAGTCGGCCGACCGGCACTTGCGAACTGCTTCTGCTTCGGGCACCGCGCGGCAAGAAAGACTGAAGTAAATGGCGTCTGCTGCTTCTTTTATACCACTGACGACCTGACGTCAGGGAAGGGGCGACAGCAGCAAATGCAGGACCCTGGACTTCGGAATTCAGGCCGACTGAGGGCAACCTTCCAGCAGGATTACCCAAATGTAATGACTGCAACAGTGAAACACGAAGAACATCTAAGTAGGCCTAGTCTTTCTAATGTCATGCTCCCTCAACAGCACCTGAGCTGATTGTGCATTACCACAGAATGAAGTGATTTTTTTTTCTGGTTCTACCAATGCAAAAAAACTCTAGGAAATGAAAAAAAGTTTTCTACTCGCCATAACGTTCCAACCGAGTTGTTGCTCATTTGTCTTTAACCTGTGGGACACTAAGATGGATCTGACTGACGCATTTCTCCAGCATCTGATCCAAGCACCAAGCTCCTACCCTACCCATAATGCCCATGTCTCCTTCCTCCCTTCAGATACAGTTTGCTGCCCACCACAGCAACCCAGCTTGAGACAATGTCTTACCCTTTGAAACCATAACTCAAGGCAGAATCATAAAAATGACCATTTATGCTAAAGAAAGGGCCATGTGTTTTCCAGCAAGACCACCACACAGCTCATATAAGGAAGGGGGAAGTAGGAAGGGACAGTTGGAAAAAAAAAACAGCAGCAACAACTCAGATGGAACATTATGGGTAGTACCATAGCTTCTTTATCTATGCTTATCCTCCACTTCCGCTGGTACCGAAACTCATTCAGAAACCATGATGGCTGGGGAGCTCAGTCATCCTCACTGCCCCCTTCTGGCCTCGCCAAGTATGGTTCCCTTCTGTGTGGTGTCACAGTGTGTCCTCCTTGGATGTTGGATATGGTTCCGGATCGGATTTCACATCCCTCACGGATTCTGCATCCAGATTAGGTTCATAGGTTGGTACTAGGCTATTGGCCCTAGGGCCTATACAAGCCTAGCCATAACAATTCCCTGGATACTTCTTCCCACAATATTTACTTCCCTCAACCCCTGCCTAGCAGGGTGACTGATGTGATCCCTGGGGTGAATTTCCCATCTCCCATCCAATCGTCAAGGTTCCCTTTGAAGAGGGCCAAGCAGGTGCTCTGCTTGACATGTACGGGCAGTCTATTCCAGAGTATGGGGAGTCTCTGGGTCAGGAACCTATCCCTCCAGCATGTTTGTTCATTGTGATGACAAGGTTTAGATCCCTCTGAGGGCTCTGAGGGATTGGGATTTCTTTAAGTGGAGCATGTCCAACAGCTCAGGGTTTGACATGGCCCTGTATGTTAAGCAGAGATCACCTCTGAGTAGATGATAAGCCACAAAGTATAGCTTGAGTTTTTTTAGATGGTCAGCATAGGGCATATCTGCTTTAGGCCTGTGATTTTTTTAGTGAGGTATTTCTGTGGCCTTTCCAGCTGTTGCAGATGTTTTGTGAGGTACACATCAAATGGAGCATTGTACTCTATAATGGGTCTAATGAGGGTTGAGTACAGTGGGACAATGACCTCCTTTTTTCTGGATGAAAGGCCCTTAGTGACAAGGTGTGCCACATAGGATTTCCTGACTGTTGCAGCGATGTGGTTATCGAAGGCGAGACCACTGTCCACCTGTGTCCCTAAGTCTCTCATCACATTTTCAGTGTTTAGTGTACTGCCACCTATGTGGTAATTCATGGGTACATGGTTTTTCCCAAAGGGGATAACTATACATTTCTTGGCATTAAGCTTGACCCCAGGGCTCTGGCACCAAGCATCTCTTTCTGTAAAGCCCTTTTGTAGAATATCCACATCATTTGGGGATACAATAATGTCTTCCAGTTTGCAGTCATCTGCGAACTTTATTAGCCAGAGTCACTTGGTGTTAGCCTGTACTTCAGAGAAGTAGATGCCAAACAAGAGCGGTCCCAGGACTGAACCCTGAGGTACTACACTTATCTGGAGCTGGATTTGGAGTCGGCTACTTTTACAGTCTGGGTTCTATCAGTAAGCCAGTTGGCAACCCATCGAGTGACGTAGGGATTTATGCCCAGCTTAGTAAGTTTATCTATGATTCCACAGGGGGTGGTGGTGTTGAAGGCCTTGGCAAGGTCCAGATAGGCTGTGTGGACCACCTTACCCTCGTACACAGCTCTGGAGACTGATTCGAAAAAGTCAATCAGGTTCAGGAGACAAGATCGGCCCTTCACAAACCAAACTGGGTGGTGTCCAGTGTTTGAAGGTTGCCAATGTCTTTGTTTATAAGTTCCATAATAATGCATTCCATGCCCTTGCAGATCAGGCTTGTCAGACTGATGGGACGGTAGTTACCAGGATCCAAGGTGGATCCCCCCCTTGTGGAGTGGGATAACTGTAGCTGTGTGCCACTCAGTGGGCACGAAGGCTGAGGTGAGGCTATGATTAAACATGACACTTAGGTGAGGTGCCAGTTAATTTTGTAGTTCATGTAGCACACAGCTTGTGATGCCGTCTGGTCCCATGAATGCTGTATTCTTTGCTTTTGAAAGTGCAGTATCTACCTGTGTGGCCGTGATTACTGGAATTTGGCAATCTTTTGGTACGGAGATGGGCCCTTTAATGGGTGAGAGGGGGATGAAGTTTGCACTAAATCAATCTGCCAGTATACTGGCAATATCCTTGGGATCAGTATATTTAATGCCATTCTCTTGTAGCTCAGAGCAGATCTGAGCATTGCTATTTAGATTCTTGACATAACTATAGAATGCCTTGTGGCTGTCTTTGGAATCTTTGGCAACTTTATTTTCATAACTAGCTCTGGAGGATTTTATGAGGGATCTCGGCTTATTACTGAGGCTGGTAAGGGAGTTTTTTTGCATCCTGGGATTTTCCTCTTTTCTGCAACAGTTTCTTCCTTCTGTTGTATAGTTTGCTTATGGCAGGAGACAACCAGATTGGTTTCCTTTTTTTGGAGGAGTGCATCTTGGTTCTATTTGGGATGGCACGATTCATGCACGAGTAGATGTGCTTGTACAGTGCGCCTTAGTGTAGGATTCAGCAGTCGAACTTTCAGCTCCCTTCTGCATGGGTGTCATGAAGTTTGTTACTTCTGACTTGAGTAGCATGAAGTTGGCCTTGGAGAAGTTTTTTTACGAAGGTTTCTGTACTGGTGGGTGGGGGTGGGATGTGGATGCCAAGGGTGATTTGCTTATGGTCAGATCTGACCAATGAGGGTGTGACCACTAGTGTGGAGCATCTATCTCCCATGTTGGTAATGACCAGGTCTAGTATATTGGAGCCCCTGGTGGGACAATGGATTAGTTGATCCAAGGTGTGGGAATTTATAAATTCCAAGAACCGTTGGGAAAAGGTGTTGGTACCAGAGTAGTTTTCCCAGTTAATGGCAGGGTAGTTAAAATCACCCAGTATTATGGTGTTTGGTTGTGTCTTAATATTTTCCAGTATGTTTAGAAAGGTGTAGTGAGAATCTTGGTGCATGGTGGGGGATCTGTAGCAAGCTACAATTTGGATTGCAATCTTACCTAGTGTTAGTTGCACCTGGAGAATTTCAGATGCATTGTGTTGGGCAACTAGCCTGGAGGTGTGAATATCCTTGGTGAATATGGACACTCCTCCACCTTTAGTGTTTTGGTCTTGGTTTGGTGGCCGAAAAGTGTGGTAAGAGTTGTAGCCTGGTATTGCAGGGGTGTTCCCTGGAGCCTTGAACAAGGTCTCAGTTACTGCACAGATATCGATGTTCTCCATTTCTAGGAGTACCTCGAGAGAGTGCATTTTGAGATTTAGACTTCTAGCATTGAGTAGCATTACCTTCAGATTTTGCATGCTTGTATCTGTTACGGTGGTGGTTTTGTCCTTTGAACCTTGCCTAAAAAAGGCATTATAGGGGTGGCAAGATGCAAACCATCTCTGGCAAAGCATTGTGGTATGTTGATCATGTTGTCCCAGGCCGGCAGATACTGGATCCCCTTTGAATGACACCAGAAGCTTAGCCAATTGTTGGAAGTCAATCATTTTGTCCTTATATTGTGGTATCATTCTGGGCGAAGTCAGGATGCTACTCAGGGCTAGGTTCATACCTGCCTTGGCCACATGATCAGAGAGCTCTTCCATGTCTCTTTTCATGTAGTCCAGAGAGGTATGTCTCAAATCATTCACTCCAACATGGACAACGACAGAGTCATATTTGTACCTTTTGTGGAGTGACTTGAGTGCATGCGTTATGTGGCGGATCCTGGCACCAGACAGGCAGCTGACTAATTTTCTCCTTGTTCAGCCGGGTGAGTGGGACATCAGTGTGCCTGACTACAGAGTAACCAATGAATAAAGTGTTGGGTGCATTGTCTTGCCTTAGGGTCTGTTGTTGAGTAGCACACTGGTGTTGTGAGCTATGTGTCACTTTGGTTGTGACTGGTGTTTGCGTTTCAGCTTTGGAGGTCCTTGTTGCTTGGGCAGGTTAATGTTAAGGGCTTCCACATATGTTGGTTTAGTGTTGCTATGTGTGGATGTTGATGGTGTGGGTTTAGAAGGGCGATGTGTTGCTTGAGGTGTGGTGCAGGTGTTAACCTTCTCCTCTTGACAGTCTAGCACAATCTTGGCTGGAGAGAGCTTTGCTTCCAGTTTGGCTATTTAAGTGCATCTCTCACAGGTTGTAGTGTTGGGTGGTAGGAGGAGAGAGTGTGGTCTGTGTACAGGAGACAGTTGCTGCATTGCCCCAGTATGCCCAGATTCACCAGGTGGCCAAGAGAAATCACTGGAAGCTGACCCTTGGACATGCCTGTTTAGGTCTTTTTTTTTGTTAAGTACAAGAGCGGTTTTCCCTTACCTTTGCAAGGTACTTTACAATTACAGGCTTAGTGCCTACGATTAATTTCTCCTTATTAACAAGGAGAGGAGTGCTTGTGTCAGTTTAAGGCTCCCTAGTGCTTTCCAGCAGGTTCTAGAGCAACTGCTAGTCACAGCCAGAAAATTGAAAGAGATAGAAATCAGCCCAAAAAGGCTAATAAAATTAAAATTTCAGAGCTGGAACCCACTCCTCTAGTGTTAGACAGGCAGTACAATGCTCACCGCTCCCACTGATAAGCAGTAGTACTTCCTTTTACCACAGCAAGGTCTGGATAGCTCTGAACACAGAAAAAGTCCTGAAACCAGCAAAGCCTGGGATCTGGCTATACTAGCTAGGAAAGGTGGGAAACGAGCAAACAAATTAACCAATTAACCAATAAAAGCTAAAAACCGAGCCCCGTTCCAGCAGTCTTCAATCAGTCAAGTTCTAACTGCACACTCCTGCCACTAGGGTGCAGGGGAACCTTCTCTGAAAAAAGATGCCCTGGATTAGTGCTCAAGTTATACAAACAAAACTAGATTAAGCAGGTCTGAATCTAGTCTATGCTACAGCAAAACAAGGCGCACCAATTTCAGAAATAAGCAGTTCACATAAGCAGGCACAATAAGCCTTTAACCAGAAATTACCAGCTCAGAAGGGCAGAATCTAGCCTCTCCTCCCACAAGAGTGCAGATCACAAACCTTAACGTAAATCTGAAGCTCACCGCTTGACTGCTCCAGTTCCCATGATAGGACTCCCGGGCTATCTTCTCCAGTCAAAAAGATTTTGGTCCAGCTCATACCTCTTCCACGAGGAAGGTTTATTCGAATAAGTGGAAGCGTTTTTCAATCTGGGCATCTCAAAGGGATTTGGATCCGTTCCCTGCTCTGGTTCCTATTATCTTGGGAGTTTCTGGTGGGTATTTTTCATCAGGGTGCCATCTTCTCTACAGCTAAAGTTCAGCTGACAGCGATTTCTAATTTCCACATAGGGGACAACGCAACTTCTACAGCTTGTTCTAAGCTCTGTAAAGCTTTTCTGAATGGTACCTTCCTTCTTAGGCCACCGATTAAGGAACCTATGCTTCCCTGGGACCTTACCTTGGTTCTTCAAGGCTTGGTTTCTCCCACCTCTGAACCTGCTGTTTCAGTGGATCTACAGTCCCTGCTTTCCTGATTGCTATTACTTCAGCTAAAACGGTGTCGGAGCTTCATGGTTTATTGATCAAGCCCCCTTACATGATCTTCCATAAAGACAGGGTTTCCTTGTACACTGATCCTTCCTTTCTGCCTAAAATGGCCTCAGAATCAAACATCAAACAGGTTTATCTACCTCCCCGTCTTCTTTCCAACCTTTCAGAATAAGGGAGAGTTATAAGTTGCACTTGCTGGATGTTCATAGACAACTGTGTTTTTAACAGAACAAAAGGCTTCCACAAGTCTGATCAACTTTTCGTTTACTATTCTATGCCCTTTTTAGGGAAGCCTGTAACAGGTCACCACTGCTCATTGGATTTCTCAGTATACAGTCTTGGTGTATTCAACCAAGGGAGTGTCTCCACCAAGTCAAATTAAGGCACATTCTACTAGATCTATGGCTACTTCCGCCACCTTTTGGTCCAGAGTTTCCATGGATGAGGTCTGCTCTGCTGCTAACCTGGGCATCTTCGCATACTTTCATCTCACATTTCAAGTTGGATCTTCTTTCCAGAAGTAGGGCATCCTTTGGCTCCACCATGTTGTGGAATATCCTTCCATGAGGACCTCCTAGGTGTCTGGTAGCTGGGGACTCTTGTCTCAAAAATTGAAGAGCAAATGAAGACAATTTCAGATTGACTAAGTCTGGAAAAGTAGAGGTCCATCCTGAGGGGCAACTTAAGCCACATGACAGCTTAGCAATGACTTTCCAAAATATTAAGGCTCAACACACTCAGATGTGGTATGCAGAGGTGACTACTACCAGGAGCCAGGTTTAAGAAAAGAACTTCAATGCAGTCAAGCTTGCAACACAAATGGCGGCAGAGCAACTTTATCTGCCAAGAAATTAAGGGGACTCTCTCAAATAGAGCTGGAGAAGCAACATTCTCTTAAACAGCTTGAATAGCAAGTGCTGGACTGCAATGCTGCCCTCCCACAAGGCCCCGACACAAACAGCTGCTATATGTATGGAATACAAGAACCCCAGATCACAGAGATGTCTAATGTAGATCAGAATCATTTGCTCTTCCTAAAATGAGAACTGTTACTTCCCCTCAAATCATACTTTTCTGTTGCACTAAACAGAAAGCACAGTTGTGTACACTTACCATAAATGTAGATGTTAGAGTGTATTCACTGTTGCAGTCATCACATTTGGGTTATCTGCTTGCAGTAGCCCTCAGTCGGCCTGATTATCAAAGTCTTGGGTCCTACGTTGGTTGCCATCTCATCTTCCATGGCGTCAGGTAGTCAGGGGTATAAAGCATGCAGCCAACGCCATTACATCCTTTTCCTTGCCCCAGATGTCAGGTGCCCCCCCTAATGGGAAGCAATTAAATATATATACAAGGTTATACCTCCAACAAAAAAGCAAATACACCAAAAAGCTTTTAAGGATAGTAAAAAGGAATAGAGGTATAGCCAAAAGAAGTCAGGGGGCTGGAGGGAGGGTAACCAGGACTGGAACATACACTCGAACATGTACATTTATGGTAAGTGTACACATCTGTACTATGTTCTTCGTGTGTCACTGCTGCAGTCATCACATTTGGGTAGATTCCCAAAGCTAAGGATGGGAGGAGGAATTCAGATAGCATTAGGAACAGCTATAAGGCCCTGCAAGACTGCAGTGGAAAAACAAGCTCTGGATTTAGATAAAATTGGTAAATGGTAATGCCTGGTGAAAGTATGCACAGAACTCCAGGTAGCAGCTTCTAGGATATCCCTGGTAGGGACACCTCTGAGAAAAGCCTGTAGAGGTAGATGCAGCCCTGGTTGAATGTGGTCTTATCCCCTGTGGAACAGGTTTTCCATGGTGCTTATAGCAGAAATTAATGCAATGGCCTATCAATTTAGAAATGGTTTGCTTTGAAATGGCCTTCCCCCCTCTGCCCCTGCAGCAAATGCCACCAGCAGCTGCTCAGATTTCCTGAGAGGTTTAGTCCTGTCCAAGTAAAATCCAAGTTGTCTGTGCACATCTAAGGAGTGCAGTATCCATTCCCCTTTGTTCTGTGGATTAGAAAAGAAGGTTGGCAAATGAATGGACTGATTAGGAGCCAACACTGGATACTAACTTGGGCATGAAGGAGGGATTTGGTCCTGAGGGACACGCTTTCCACATGAAAGATGATGAAAGGCTCCACTGCCATAAGGGCCTGTAATTCAGCCACCCTTCTTGCTGAAGTGATGGCTAAAAGGAAGGCTGTCTTCCAAGAAAGGAATTTCAACTCTGCATTTGCAGCTGGCTCAAAAGGAGGCAGAGTAAGTTTTTCCAATACAAAGTTAAGGTCCCAGGCTGGAGTATGGGCTCTCCTGGGTAGTCTTAAGTTTTTGGCCCCTCTGAGGAACTGCTTAAGCAGTAAATGAGAGAAGAGAGGTGGTTTTGTAATGAGCTGAAATGGCTGAGGCATGAATTGTGATGGAATAAAAAGAAAGGCCCTTGTGAAGCATCGCAGTTAGGTATTGAAGAATCTGGGGTAAATTGGGCGCTGCTGTGCTCATCCCCTGAGTTTGGTTCCGGGAATAGAATATTTTCCATTTTTCAGCATAAGATTTTCTAGGTCTCCTTGCCTCCAGAATGACATCCAACACTTGTTTACTGAGGGATGTTAACGGAGAGATCAGGTAATTAGCCAGGCTGTCAGGTTCAGGATTTGAAGCGTAGGGTGCAGAATCTGGCAATTCTTCTGGGACAGCAGGGTAGGGGTCTGAGGCAGGTGCCATGGTGACAGCAGGGACACTACACAAGGGGGGGATACCAATGTTGGCGTGGCCAGTCTGGTGCAATCAGTATCATCCTTGGTTTGTCCTGTTTGATCTTTAGTAGTACCTTGGAGAGGAGAGGCAGAGGAGGAAAAGTATACACTGAAAGATTTTTCCAGGTGAAGGACAGGGCATCCACTTTCCAAGCTTGTTTGTGGGGAGTCCTTGTGTAGAATTTGTCCAATTGGTAGTTCTGGGGGGAGGCAAACCGGTCTACCTCTGGGCTCCCCCATTTGTCTATCAACACTCGTGTGGGTCCATGAGATTTCTGCTTAAGATTGTCTGCCAGTGTATTTAGCTTTTCCGGCAGGAATTGAGCCTGTAGGTGCACTTGGTAGCTCAAGGCTGTGTGCCACAGAGCCATGGCTAGTCTGCAGAGAGGGTATGAGTGGATTCCTCCCTGCTTGTTTATGTACCACATAACAGTGGTGTTACCATTAACTGTCCTGGAAGAATGTGGTCCTTGATGGCTGTCAGAGCATTCTGTACAGCTAACATTTCTTTTTGATTGATATGCAGGTGCATTTGACTTGGGTTCCATTTGCCCTGAATGCACGTCCCTGGCAAGTGAGCCCACCATGCATAGCCTATGCGTCTGTTAGGGTTTGGGCGGCAGGGGGTAGAGTGAATGGCAGTCCCTTGTTTTGGTGGCAGGCCTCTGCCCACCAAAGGAACTCTAACTGTAAGCAAGGTATGACAGGAATCATTGTTTCTAGATCCTGAGAATGTTGACACCATAGGCTTTTTAGATACCATTGCAGTTTCCTCATATGCAGTCTTGCATATGGAATTAGAAGAATGCAGGAGGCCATGAACCCCAAGGCTTGCAGTGTTTGTCTTGCAGATAGCAGGTATTTGTGGCCATTAGTTTGAAGTAAGCTGTCAAATGAAAGTACAGTTGTGTACACTTACCATAAATGTAGATGTGAGAGTGTATTCACTGTTGCAGTCATTACATTTGGGTTATCTGCTTGCAGGTAGCCCTCAGTTGGCCTGATTATCAAAGTCTTGGGTCCTGCGTTGGTTGCTGTTCCTTCTTACATGACGTCAGGTCGTCAGGGGTATAAAACATGCAGCCGACACCAATACATCAGTTTTTCTTGCCCCAGATGTCAGGTGCCCCCCAAATGGGAAGCAAAATATAGATATATATATATATATATATATATATATATATATATATAAGAAAAACTGGGGGCTGGAGGGAGGGTAACCGGGACTGCAACATTGAATACACTCTAACATCTACATTTACGGTAAGTGTACATAACTGTACGATGTTCGTGTTTTACTGTTGCAGTCATTACATTTGGGTAGATTCCCAAAGCTAAGGTTGGGAGGATGGATTTATACAGCATTAGGACCAGCTATAAGGCCCTGCAAAACAGCAGTGGCAAAGCCAGCTCTGGATTTAGAGAAAATTGGTAAGTGATAATGCTTGGTGAAAGTATGAACTGAACTCAAGGTAGCAGCTTCTAGAATAGCCCTGGTAGAATCACCTCTGAGAAAGGCTGCTGAAGTAGATGCAGCCCTGGTGGAAAGAGATCTGATCCCCTGGGGGATAGGTTTTCCATGGTGCTTATAACAGAAACGAATACCATGGCTTATCCATTTAGAAATGGTTTGCTTTGAAATAGCCTTCCCCTCTGCCCCTGCAGCAAATGCTACCGGCAGTTCAGATTTTCTTCCAGATTTATTCCTGTCCAAGTAGAATCGAAGTTGTCTGTGTACATCCAATGAATGGAGAATGTGCTCTCCCTTGTTCTGTGAATTGGGAAAGAAAGCTGGCAAATGAATGGACTGATTAAGAGCCACACTGGAAACCACCTTGGGCACGAAGGATGGATTTATCCTGAGTGACACTCTGCATGAAAATGATGAAAGGCTCCACTGCCGTAAGGGCCTGTAACTCAGATATCCTTCTAGCTGAAGTGATTGCTAAAAGGAAGGCTGTTTTCCAGGAAAGAAATTTTAAGTTTGTAGTTGCAGCTGGGTTGAACTGAGAGTGAGTTTCTCCAATACAAAGTTAAGGTCCCAGGCAGGGATTGAGCTCTCCTGGGTGGTCTCAATTTTTTGGCCCCTCTGAGATACTGCTTTAGAAGAGGATGAGAGAAGAGGGGGGGGGTCTGTATTGTAATGAGCTGAAATGGCTGAGGCATGGATTTTTATGGAAGAAAAAGACAGGCCCTTGTGAGGCATCTCAGTTAAGTATTGCAAAATCTGAGGTAAATTGGGCACTGCTGTGCTCATCCCTTGAGACTGATTCCAGGCACAGAATCTTTTTCATTTGTCAGCATAAGATTTTCTAGTACTAGGTCTTCTCGCCTCCAAAATGACATCTATCACAGGTTTGCTGAGTGATGCTGAGAGTGAATTTAAGTGATTAGCCAGGCTGCAAGATTCAATGTTTGGAGCCGAGGGTGCAGAATTTGGCTCTCCTGCTGAGACAGTAAAGGAAGGTGTTTGAAGCAGGTGCCATGGAGAAATGTGTGACACACTGCACATGAGTGAGTACCAGTGTTGGCGAAGCCAGTCTGGAGCAATCAAAATCATTTTTAGTTTGTCCTGTTTGACTTTTAGTAGAACTTTGGAGAGCAAAGGGAGAGGGGGCAAGGCATAGACTGATAGGGATTTTCCAGCTGAAGGACAGAGAATCCACTTTCCAGGCTTTTTTGTGACGAGTTCTTGTGCAAAATTTGTCCAACTGGTAGTTCTGGGGTGAGGCAAAAAGATCTATGTCTGGGCTCCCCCATTTGCATGTCAACATGGTGAAAATCTGTGGTTCCAGTTTCCATTTGTGAGGGCCCATGAGATTTCTTCTTAGTTCGTCTGCCAGAACATTCTGCTTTCCTGGCAGGAATTGAGCTTGTAGTTGTACTTGGTAGCTCAAGGCCATGTTCCACAATGCCATTGCTAGTCTGCAGAGGGGGTAGGAATGTGTACCCCCCTGCTTATGTACCACATAACCGTGGTGTTGTCCATCTTTATCAGCAATTGTCCTGGATGAAGGTAGTCCTTGAAGGCTGTCAGTGCATTCTGTACAGCTAGCATTTCTTTTTGATTGATATAAAGGTGCATTTGATTTGGGCTCCGTTTGCCCTGAAAGCAATTCCCTGTCAGACAAGCCCCCCCATGCATAGTCTGATGTGTCTGCAGTTAGGGTTTGGGTGGCAAGGGGTGTTGTGAATGGCAGTCCCTTGTTTTGGTGGCAGGCCTCTGCCCACCATAGGAACTCTAGGCGCAGGCAAGATATGATGGGAATCATTGTTTCCAGGCTGACAATGCTGACTCCCATAAACTTAAGTACCACTGAAGTTTCCTCATATGCAGTCTTGCATATGGAATTTTATTTATTTATTTTTATTTTATTTATTTTATATTTGTTGACCGGGCTAGTCTAACTGGATATATGTCCATTTTCAGTAGAGGCCCTGGGAGACAAGCTCCAAGGAAACAAAATCACATATACAAAAATTAATGTATACAATGAACATTGCAGGTGCAGTACAGGGAATAATCAAAGAGGTCATTCATTCATAACATAGTGCAAAATATACAGATACAAATTAGTACAATACAAAATGTAGTTGCAATACAACAAAGAAAAAGATGGCAGCTGAATTATACAATATATTAGTAAAGGTAGTCTCCTTAATGATATTCTAAAGATGCAAATAATAGTATAGAACGACAAGGTAAGTTATTAAGAAAAGGAACATGATTACTGAGAAAAGGAGGGTAGGTTGAACCAAGTAAGAAGAGCTAGTTGATCAGTCAGGCTTAGTACAGGGGCACAACCAGTGTTTTCAAATAGAATTAGAAGAATGCATGAGGCCATGAACCCCAAGGCTTGCAGTATTTGCCTTGCAGATATAGCAGGGTTTTTGTGGTCACCTGTTTGAAGTAAGTCACCAAATGAATTTGCTTTTCTGGCGTAAGGAAAGCCATCTGGGAAGTTGTATTCAAGATTGCACCCAGGAATGTAATTTTTTGAGAGGGTACCAGTTGAGATTTCTGTTCATTTATGGTGTACCCTAGACAGGTTAGAAAGTACAGTTTTGTACCTACCATAAATGTAGATGTCCGAACTGGATAGCATCTGCAGTCATAACAACTGGGTTGTCCTGTCGTCAGGCAGCCCTTCAGTCGGCCGGATTCCAAAGTCCGGGTCCGGCTTCGGCTGATGTCGCACTTCACCCGACGTCATCTCTGTTGGTCCTCGGGTATAAAAGCATCAGCCGACGCCATTTTCCTCAGTGTTTCTTGCCCCAGATGCCAGTAGCCCTCTTGAAGGCTAAAATTTGGATAGATGCCAATGTTTCCAAAAAGATAGAGGTAAACACAAAAATAAGCATCTATGTACATATATACATATATACAAACAAATACACCATAAAAGACTCCGCCCCACCAGCTAGCTATTAGGAGGGTAAACACCCTAGGAGTACCACAGAGGGGAAGGAGGGAGGGTAATCCTGACTGCAGATGCTATCCAGTTCGGACATCTACATTTATGGTAGGTACAAAACTGTACTATGTCCTTCATGGATGCATCTGCAGTCATAACAACTGGGTAGAATACCATAGCCAACTAGGGGAGAAGGATAAAAGTAGATTATGGTGTGTTTAGGATCCCTTGCAGTACAGCAGTGGCAAACCCTGCTCGGGATCTGGAATATAGAGGCAAATTATAATGCTTGGCAAATGTATGCACGGAGGTCCAAGTAGCCGCCTCAATAATATCTTTGGTTGCCACTCCTCGTAAGAAGGCTGTGGTAGTGGCTGTTGCCCTTGTAGAATGAGGTCTTATGTTCTGTGGAATTGGTTTTCCATGGAAGGAGTAACAGAATCGTATGCAATTTCCTATCCATTTGGAGATTGTCTGTTTGGAAATAGCTTTTCCTTCCCTTCCTGTTGCATAGGCTACAAAAAGTTGGTCAGTCTTTCTGCTATTTTTTGTTCTGTCCAAGTAGTAGCATAGCTGTCTGTGTACATCCAAGGTATGCAGTATTCTTTCCCCTCTGTTTTGTGGGTTGGGAAAGAAGGTAGGTAGGTGGATTGCCTGGTTTAAAGACACTCTGGATACCACCTTAGGCATAAATGTAGGATTAGTCCTCATGGACACTCTATCTTGGTGGAAGATTAGGAAGGGTTGCACTGCCATTAAGGCCTGTAGTTCTGAAACCCTCCTTGCTGAAGTAATTGCCAGTAGGAAAGCAGTTTTCCATGACAGGTGTTGTAGGTCTGCTGTTGCTGCTGGTTCAAAGGGTGATAGTGTCAACTTTTCTAGCACAAAGTTTAAGTCCCAAGCTGGTAATGGTGGTTTCCTTGGAGGTTTTACATTCTTGATTCCTCTGAGGAACTGCCTGAGCAAAGGGTGCTAAAAACAGGTGGATCAAAGCCGTATTCTGCTGAACTCGCTAGTGCATGTATCTTGCTGGCGGCATAGGACAGGCCTGAATGAAGAAGTTCGCCAGATACTCCAGAATGTTAGGCATATCTATGTTTGACACATCTTTTCCTCTTTCCGTACTCCAAATGACAAACCTTTTCCATTTTCCAGCATAGTTCCTTCTTGTTGAAGGTCTGCGTGCTTCAAGAATAATGTCTTTCACTCTTTGGGAAAGTTCTGGATTAGCTGCTGCTATGTGATGTTCCATGCAGTCAGTTGCAACGTTTTAGGTTTGGATGTATGATGCTGTAGTTGTTCTGAGTTAACATCAAAGGCATCAGGGTATTGGCCACATATTGTTCGAGACATGCTCCTCAGCAGTGGGTACCAGTGTTGTCTTGGCCAGTTTGGAGCTATCAGGATTATCCTTGGACGTTCTTCCTTGATTTTTAGTAGTACTTTGTGTATCAAGGGAAGAGGTGGGAATGCATATGCTGTTAGGCCTTTCCAGCTGAAGGAGAGCGAATCCACTTTCCATGCTAGTGGGTGGAATGTCCTTGTGCAGAATTTTTGAGCTGGTGATTGAGAGGTGATGCGAATAGATCTATCTGAGGCATTCCCCATTTCTTTGAGATGGTCTTGAAGATGTCCGGGTGCAGCTTCCATTCGTGGGCATCCGATGTGGTTCTGCTTAATATGTCTGCTAGAGTATTTTCTTTTCCGGTACAAATATTGCCTGTAACTGGATGTTGTAGCTGAGTGCCAGGGTCCACAGCTCCAAAGTCATTCTGCATAGGGGTATGAATGAGTGCCTCCCTGTTTGTTGATGTACCACATGACTGTGGTGTTGTCTGTCCTTATCATCAACTGGCCCTCTTGGAGAAATGGTTTGAGCTTTTGGATTGCCAGTTTTACTGCCAGCATTTCTTTTAGGTTGATGTGCAGGTGAAGTTGATCCTGTGTCCACAATCCTTGCACGCATTTGTCCAGCATGTGGGCCCCCATCCTAGGTCTGAAGCGTCTGTTGTGATGGTCTGGCTTGCTTGACATCTGCGAAAGGGTAGGCCTGGGTTTGACTGACATGCCTGAGCCCACCATAGGAACTCCTGTTTTAAGCATGGAATTAGTGGGATTTCTGTTTCTAGGCTGTGTCTGTGTTGGGACCATAAATTCTTTAGGTACCACTGTAGTTTTCTCATATGTAGTCTGGCAAATGGGACCAAGATTATGCATGATGCCATGAAGCCCAAGGCCTGCAGTACTTTTCTTGCTGTTAACTTGTTCAGTTTTGTTAGTGCCAAGAAGTAAAGAGGGAGTTCTTTTGTTTTTCTGTAGTCAGGAATGCCATTTGTTTTACTGTGTCCAATTCACCAAGAATGTCCTTGTTTGGGATGGTATCAGCCTTGACTTTTGTAAATTGACTGTGTATCCCAGTGCTTGTAGCAAGTAAATGACCCTTTGTAAATCTGTTGTCAGCTTGCTTTTGTTGTCCCCTTGTAGCAGGCAGTCGTCCAGGTATGGGTAAATTTGAATTCCCTGTAGTCTGCAATGGGCGATTACTGATGTCAGGCATTTTGTGAATACTCTGGGCAGTAGATAAGCCAAAGGCAATGCTGAGAATTGATAGTGCTCTGATCCTGCAAGAAATCTGAGGTATCTTCTGCAGATTGGTCGAATGGGGACGTGCAGGTATGCCTCCTTGAGATCTAGAGTTACCAGCCAAGACTCCTTGCCCAGCATGGGAAGAAGTTGCTGTAGGGTCAGCATTTTGAATTTTGGGACAATGATGTATGTATTTAAGGTGGACAGGTCGAGAATTGGTCTCCAACTTTTTCCTTTCTTGGAACTAGGAATAGTCTGGAGTAGAACCCTTTCCTTGCTCTGCTGTTGGCACTCTTTCCACAGCTCTCATGTTTGCTAACTCCATTATCTGTTGTAGTGCCTCTGTTTTTGATTTGGAGGTAGATTTGGCATTCCTCTTTTGACTGGTAAAGTGTGGAAGTGAAACCGTAACCTTGATCTATGGTTTGTAAAATCCACTTGTCTTTTGTTATGTAGTGCCAGTTCTTTGAAAATAAGGTTAACTTTCCGCCTAGAGGAGCTGCTATTTGTTCCCTGGTAGGCGGATTTAGGGTTAAGTCACTGTGGTTGTGCTGATGTAGTGGCAGTGGTTGTGTCTGTGCCTCTGTTGTTACCTTGCCACTGTCGTCCTCTGTAGGCACCTCCTCTGGATTGGTTTCTGCCTCTGGTACGACTATTCCTGCCCCATTGAAATATTGTGAAGTAAGGAAAGGTCCAATTTTTGGCAGGCCAGTTCCTGCTAAACCTTGGGGTTGAACCTGCAAGAAATCTTTAACCGTTTGAACAGATTTTGCCTTTTCTTCCATTTTCTTCATAACCTGCTGGGCAGGTGTACCAAACAAACTTGTCTTATCCATAGGAGCATCTAGCAACTTAGCTTTAACATGATCCGGTAAAGCTTGCTCCTTTAGCCATGCATGCCTTCTTATCACTGTGCCAGTCATGGCTGATCTAAATGAAGCCTCCAGTGCATCATAGCCACATTTTAAGGAATGGTTGCTAACCTGTTGTATGTTATTTACCATTTCTAATACATATTTCTTATCAAGAGATTCATCAGTGGTTAGTTTTTAGTTAACTGATCAAGCATAAACTCTTGGTATTGTATCATGTGAAACTGACAGTTTAAAGCTCTAGCTGAGAGAGTAGCTGAAGTGTAGACCTTTTTACCCCATCTGTAATGACCTTGCTTCCCTTTCAGAAGGAATAGGTTTTTAGCTATGGTCGCGGCTACTGCCTTGGGACCCTGGGATATAGTTTTGGGGTCTGCAAGTGGGGCCTTGTAAAGGTGGTGATGAGTATCTGGCACCCTGTAAAATCTGTCTGGTTTGGCAGGGGCTGGGGGTAAAGAATCTGGAGCGGAGCAGACATCATTGAAAGCATCATCCACCACAGAGAGAACAGGAGGTATAGCTAAGGGCCTGTGCTGTGGGAGATGCAGAAAGGTCCTAAGTCTTTTTCTGGAGTCTGAAAAATCCTGTTGCTGCCATTGGAACTGCTCTCGCATGGCATGTAAGGTTTCCCCAAAGGAGAATTCTTCTGGTGGGGAAGCAGCTGGAATGGATTCTTCAGCATCAGAATCCTCAAAATTGGAGAAAGGAGCCTCTGGCTGGTCAGTTATGTCTGATTCATCAGCAGAATCATCAGAGGACACTGGCTCAGGGGGCTCTGCCCTAGGTCTCTTCTCTGGTTGCTGAGAGGCCCTGTCTGGGTGAGATTGAGATCCTCTAATTAATGAAATTAAATCTTCTGCCAAAGTAAGCATTTGAGAACTAGAAGAGGGCCTGGTTGTGGGGGGTTTAACAGGCACTGTTTTAGTAGTCTTGGCTGCTTTAGCCCTGGCGAAGGCCTTAATGGACATGGCTGCTGGAGGCCTAGCAGCACCACGTGCTGGGGTAGAGACATCCAAGGGAATGGTGTCTGATAAGTCAGTGGCAACCACCGTAGTGGATAAAATTTCTGAGGCCGATTCAAGAGTGGTAGCAGGGGCCTCAGTTGTAGAGATAGGTTCAGCTGTACTTTGATCAGTTTTCTCGGTTTCGGCCGAAACCGAGACATTCGCGGTTTGCTTAACCATGGTTTCGGCCGAAACCGCGGACCGCGAGTGTCGGTCTTTATCTTTGCGTTTTTTGGCAGATTGGGTAGTCGGAGGATCCGACGGCATAATGTACGCAAAATCAGAACCGAAAAACTGTTCTGCAAACTCCGACCGACGCCTAAGCGTTCGTCGGTTGAAAGAAGCACAGGCCGAACAGGCTGCTACGTGGGCTGGGCCTAAACAAGGCAGACAATAAGAGTGGAAATCTTTATGAGGTATTTGTTTCCCACAGGTTAAACAATTATTAACTTTTTCTGACATCGGCTGAGGCAAGAAAGAGTCCCCAACGGGGTACTTAGCTTTAGAAGTCTTCGAAGTAGTATTCGGTAGAAATAATCTCTGGATCCGACCGACCGGCACTTGCGAACAGCTTCTGCTTCGGGCGCCACGCGGCAAGAAAGACTGAGGAAAATGGCGTCGGCTGATGCTTTTATACCCGAGGACCAACAGAGATGACGTCGGGTGAAGTGCGACATCAGCCGAAGCCGGACCCGGACTTTGGAATCCGGCCGACTGAAGGGCTGCCTGACGACAGGACAACCCAGTTGTTATGACTGCAGATGCATCCATGAAGGACATCTGTTCTTACAAATGCCAGATGTTTTAGAAGAATGGCCTGGTTTTCTGCCTGAATTAGACAATCGTCCAGGTATGGATATATCTGAATATTTCTTTGCCTGCAAAATGCAATTATTGGAGCCAGGCACTTTGTGAATACACTGGGTGCAGTAGACAAGCCAAAGGGCAGTGCAGAGAACTGATAATGCATGTAGCCTGCTTTGAAGCGTAGGAATCTTCTGCAAGATTCCCTGATTGGGATATGCAGGTAAGCCACTTTTAAGTCGAGAGTTGCCAACCAGGCATCCTTGCCTAGCATAGGAAGTAACTGGTGAAGAGTCAGCATCTTGAATTTTGGAATGTCCACAAAGGTGTTTAAAGTAGACAGGTCCAGAATTGGACGCCATGGTTTGTCTTTTCTGGGTACCAAGAAAAGTCTGGAATAGAAACCTTGTCCCTTTTCCTCTTCTGGTACTAGTCGAATAGCCCCCGTGTTTAGGAGGGAAAGTACTTGTTTCTGAGCCTCTGCCCACTGATTTCGGGGCAGGTCTGGCCACCCGTTTGGAGTTGGCAGCACGTGGAAATTAAATCTGTATCCCTGGGACACCATTTGTCCTGGGTTATAAGTTGCCAGTTTCTTGAATGAAGAGCCAGTTTCCCCCCCAAAGGGGTGGCCAAGAGGTAAGTTCTTGGTAATGTCAAAGGGATGTCACTGAGACTGTTTACCATAGGGTGGTGCTTTGTTGTTTCCAGATTTGGAAGTGGAAGCACCCCATTACGTAGTTCTGAAAGTCCCTTGGGACCGAAATCTGGTTGTTTTGGAATGTCTGGGTTTGGCCGTAGTAGCTCTGGAAGGAGCTGGAAAGGACCAGTTCTTAGTAGGCCAATGCCTACTAAATCTATGTGGTTGCACTTGTAAGAAATCTTTCAAAGTTTTCATAGATTTAGCTTTATCTTCCATCTTTTTTAGAACTTCTTCAGCCTTATTGCCAAATAAGCGATCCTGCTATAAAGGAGCATCCAAACGTTTTGCTTTAACATGATCAGGCAGAGATTGCTCCTTAAGCCAAGCATGCCTTCTAAGCACAGACCCAGTAACAGCAGCCCTACAAGAGGCCTCTAAAGAATCAAAACCACATTGCAAAGTATGTTTGCCAACTTATTCATCTGAATGCAATAAATTCTGCAAATCTTTATTCTCCACACAGTCAGAAATCAACATCATTTTCTGTTGAAGCAATCCCATAATATGCTGTTGATATTTTAGCATATGGAATTGACAGTTTAAAGCCCTGATTGCTAAGGTTGCAGAAGTATAAAGCTTTTTACCCCATCTATCCAGTGCCCTGGCGTCTCTATCAGAAGGGGTAGGATTTTTAGCAGTAGAAGCCTTAATGCCCTTGGGCCCCTGGAAAATGGTTTCAGGGTCCGCAAAAGGATTTCTGAAAAGGAATTTGTGGGACTCTGGAACCCTGTAGTAATTGTCTCGTTTGCTAGGGGCTGGAGGCCAGGAATCAGGGGCCATACTGGATTCCGAAAACACAACAATATCTAGTACAAGAGGTATAAGCCAAAGGCCTATGCCGAGGAAGAAGGAAAATCCTTAAGCCTTTTTCTGGATTCAGAGAAATCCTGACTTTCTCAGTGGAAATACTCCCGTAAGGTATGTAAAGTTTCCCCAAAAGAGAAATCCTCAGGTGGAGAAGCAGAGGGAATGGAATCCTCTGCATCAGAGTCCTCATAAGTAGGTATGGACAAATCCAGATCATTAGAAGAGTCAGAAGAAACAGAGTCCTGTTCAGAAGATTCATAGTCAAATTCAATCCTAAGCCTTCTGGGGAGGGGAGGTTGACTAATCCTGATTAGAGTAATTAAATTTTCAGCCATTTTGATAATTTGTTTTTTAGGCATAGGGGCCTGAACATGTGGCCTGGGCATCGGTTTTTTAGACATAGATCGAGATTTAGGCCTTAGCACTGAAGCTGGAGTTGGTTTAATATGCAAATCTGTAGGCCTGAATACACCCTCAGAAGCCAGTGCCTGCTCAGCGGCTCCAGACCCATTCAAGGTAGAGACATCCACGGGTTCCATATGTGAAGCATCTCCCAGCATACCGGACTCCAAATGGGTCTCGGTAGAGGCGTGCGAATCAGAAGTAGCGGGTATCAGGGGCTGCGAAAGTGCCTCACTGAGTACCTGTGAACTGGCGACTGGCTTAAGAGAAGCGTCGTCGGTAGTTTTGGACCTCAACGGCCAGTCTTTTTCTTTGCGTTTTTTTCGGTATTCTGGTAGTCAGATGGCTAACCGACGTCATTTCTGGATAATTAAACCGAGAACCGAAATATTTTGAAGCAAAAATGTACAGACAACGGATAGTGCGTTGATTAAATAAAGCACAAAACTGACAACAAGGTACGTCGTGGTCAGGGCCTAGGCAAGGAATACAGTACAAATGAAAATCCTTGAGGCATTTGCTTCCCACAAGTAATACAATTATTAACTTTTACTGACATCGGTAAGGAGCAAGAAAAAGTTTCCCCAATGGGGCAGTTAGCTTTAAGTTGAAGACTTCGGTTCTGAAACTCGAAAACGAATATTTCAGGAGTCGGCCGATCGGCACCTGCGAACTGCTTATGCTTCGGGCACCGCACGGCAAGAAAGACTGATGTAATGGCGTCGTCTGCATGTTTTATACCCCTGACGACCTGATGTCATGGAAGAAGGGACAGCAACCGACGCAGGACCCAAGACTTTGTTAATCAGGCCAACTGAGGGGAACCTGCCAGCAGATTACCCAAATGTAATGACTGCAACATGAAACACGATGAACATCCCATTATTCTGTGGACTGGGAAAGAATGTTGGCAAATGAATGGACTTGATTAAGAGCCACACTGGATACCACCTTGGGCACGAAGGATGGATTGGTTCTGAGGTCTGCATGAAAGATGATGAAAGGCTCCACTGCCATAAGGGCCTGTAATTCGGATACCCTTCTAGCTGAAGTGATTGCTAAAAGGAAAGCTGTTTTCCAAGAAAGAAATTTTAAGTCTGCAGTAGTAGCTGGCTCGAAAGGAGGTAGAGTGAGTTTCTCCAAGACAAAGTTAAGGTCTCAGGGCTGTGGTTGGAGCTCTCCTGGGTGGTCTCAAATTTTTAGCCCTTCTGAGGAACTGCTTGAGCAGTAGATTAGAGAAGACAGATTCTGTGTTATAATGAGCTGAAATGGCTGAGGCATGGATTTTAATGGAGGAAAAAGACAGGCCCTTGTGAAGCATCTCAGTTAAGTATTGTAAAATCTGAGGTAAATTGGGCGGTGCTGTGTTCATCCCTTGAGATTGGTTCCAGGCACAGAATCTTTTCCATTTTTCAGCATAAGCTTTTCTAGTACTAGGCCTCTTTGCCTCTAAAATGATATAGATCACAAGTTTGCTGAGGGATGGTAAAGGAGAGATTCAGTAATGAGCCAGGCTGCAAGGTTCAGTGTTAGAGGCTGAGGGGGCAGAATCTGGTTCTCATGCTGAGACAGCAGGGAAGGAGTCTGAGGCAGGTGCCATGGAGATAACAGTGACACACTGCGCAGGAGGGGGTAACAGTGTTGGTGCGGCCGGTCTGGAGCAATCAAAGTCATCCTTGGTTTGTCCTGTTTGATTTTTAGTAGTACTTTGGAGAGCAGAGGGGGAAGGCATAGACTGATAGGTTTTTCCAGCTGAAGGACAGAGCATCCACTTTTCAGGCTTGTTTGTGGGGAGTCCTTGTGCAAAATCTGTCCAATTGGTAGTTCTGGGGAGAGGCAAACAGGTCTATATCTGGGCTCCCCATTTGCTTGTCAACATGTTGAAAATCCTTGGTTCCAGTTTCCACTCGTGTGGGACCATGACTTTTCTGCTTAGTCCATCTGCCAATGTATTTAATTTTCCTGGCAGGAATTGAGCTTGTAGGTGCACTTGGTAGCTCAAGGCTCTGTTCCACAATATCATGGCTAGTCTGCAGAGGGGGTAAGAATGTGAGCCCCCCTGCTCGTTTATGTACCACATAACAGTGGTGTTGTCCATCTTTACCATTAGTTGTCCTGGAAGAATGTGGTCTTTGAAGGCTGTCAGAGCATTCTGTACAGCTAACATTTCTTTTTGATTGATATGCAGATGCATTTGAATTGGGTTCCATTTGCCCTGAATGCACTTCTCTGCTAGGTGAGCCCCCCATGCATAGTCTGATGCGTCTGTTAGGGTTTGGGCGGCAGGGAGTGGTGTGAAAATTAGTCCCTTGTTTTGGTGGCAGGCCTCTGCCCACCAAAGAAACTTTAGGCGTAGTCAAGGTATGATAGGAATCATTGTTTCAAGGTCTTGAGAATGTTGACAGCATAGGCTTTTTAGATACCACTGTAGTTTCCTCATATGCAGTCTTGCATATGGAATTAAAAGAATGCAGGAGGCCATGAACCCCAAGGCTTGCAATATTTGTCTTGCTGATAAGCAGGGTTTTGTGGTCACTTGTTTGAAGTAGGTTGTCAAATGAATTTGTTTCTCTGGCGTGAGGTAAGCCATCTGGGAAGTTGTATTCAAGCATGCTCCCAGGAATATAATTTGTTGACAGGGTACCAGGTGTGATTTCTTTTCGTTTATGGTGTACCCCAGACAAGTTAGAACCCTTTGTACAAAGGCCAGATGATTCAAAAGTATGTCCTGGCTTTCTGCCTGAATTAGACAATAGTCCAGGTATGGGTATATTTGACTATTTCTTTGCCTGCAAAATGCAATAACTGGAGCTAGGCACTTTGTGAATACCCTGGGCACAGTAGATCAGCCAAAGGGCAGTGCAGGGAACTGATAGTGCATGTAGCCTGCTTTGAAGCATAGGTATCTTCTGCAAGATTCCCTGATTGGGATGTGCAGGTATGCTTCTTTTAAATCTATTGTTGCCAACCAGGCATCTTTGCCTGGCATAGGAAGTAATTGAAGAGTCAGCATCTTGAATTTTGGACTCCCCAAAAAGGTGTTTAGAGTAGACAGGTCCAGGACAGGATGCCATGAATCGTCTTTTCTGGACACCCGGAAATGTCTTGAATATAAACCTTGTCCCTTTTCCTCTTCTGGTACCAGTTGAATAGCCCCCATGCTTAAGAGAGAAAGCACTTGTTTTTGGGCCTCTGCCCACTGATTTGGGGGGGGGGGGTAGGTGCAGCCACCCGCTTGGTGTTGGCAACGTGTGGAAGTGAAATCTGCATCCCTGGGACACTATATTTAAAACCCATTTGTCCTGGGTAATGAGTTAGCAATTCCTTGCATGAAGAGCAATCTTTCCCCCCAAAGGGGCAGTCAGTTGATAAGTGCTTGGAAATTTTAAAAGGAAGTCATTGAGACAGTTTACCATAAGGGGGAGTCTTATTATTCCCAGATTTGGAAGTGGAGGCCCCCAATGCTTAGTTCTGTGTGTCCCCTGGGACTGAAACCTGAGGTTTTTGCTGTGTCTGGGTTTGGCTTGAAAAGACCTGGAAGGGGAAGGAAAGGACCAAATCTTAGAGGGCCAGTGCCTACTAAATCTAGGAGGCTGAACTTGTAAAAAAATCTTTAACAGTTTGCATAGATTTAGCTTCATCTTCTATCTTTTTAAGAACTTCCTCAGCCTTGTTGCCAAACAGGCGGGTCCTGATTTAAAGGAGCATCCAACAATTTAGCTTTAACATGATCAGGCAAAGATTGCTCCTTAAGCCAAGCATGCCTTCTGAGCACAGACCCAGTAACAGCAGCCCTGGAAGAGGCCTCTAATGAATCAAAACCACAATGCAAATTATGTTTTCCAACTTGTTCAGCAGAATGCATTAAATTCAGTAATTTTTTTTATTTTCCACACAGTCAGGAATCAACACCATTTTCTGTTTAAGCAGTCCAATAACATGTTGCTGATACTTTAACATATGAAACTGACAGTTTAAAGCCCTAATGGCCAAGGTTGCAGAAGTGTAAACCTTCTCACCCCATCTATCCAGTGCCCTGGAGTCTCTATCAGAAGAGGGAGGATTTTTAGCAGTAGAAGCCTTAATGCCCTTGGGCCCCTGTGAAATAGTCTCTGGATCTGCAATAGGATTTTTAAAAAGGAGCTTGTGGGACTCAGGCACCCTGTAGTATCGGTCAGGTTTTCTGGGAGCAGGAGGCAGGGAATCAAGGGCCAAACTAGATTCTGAAAAGGCATCATCAACAATATCTAGTACAGGAGGAATAGCTAAAGGCCTATGCTGAGGTAGGAGAAGGAAATCATTAAGCCTCTTTTTTGAATCAGAAAAATCTTGGCTTTCCCAGTTGAAATTCTCCCTTGAGTATGTAAGGTTTCCCCAAAAGAAAAATCCTCAGGAGGGGAAGCAGAGGGAATTGAGTCCTCTGAATCAGAATCTTCATAAGTAGATAAGGACAAATCTAGATAATCAGAAGAATCAGAAACAGAATCCTAATCAGAAGATTCATAACCAACTTCAGTCCTACACCTCTTAGAAGAGGGGGGGGGGGGGTGGCTACCCTGATTAGAGATACTAGATCTTCAACCATTCTTCTTTGTTTTTTAAGCATAGAGGCCTGGGGTCGTCTTTTTTTAGGCATGGACCAAGATTTAGGCCCAAGTAAAGAAGGAGGTGTCGGTTTAATATGCAAGTCCGTAGGCCTGAATGCACCCTCAGAAGCTGGTGCCTGCACAGCGGCTCCGGACCCATCCAAGGTAGAGACATCTGCGGGTTCCATAGTTAATGCATCTCACGGCATACTGGACTCCAAATGGGTCTCAGTAGAGGCCTGTGAATCAGAAGTAGCGGGCATCAGGGGCTGCGAAAGTGCCTCACTGAGTACCGGCAAACTGGTGACTGGCTTAGGAGAAGCGTCGTCGGCAGTTTTGGACCTAGGCGGCCTGTCTGTCTATCTCTGCATTTTTTCAGAATGTCTGGTGGCTTACCGAAGCCATATCTGGATAACTGAACCAAGTACCAAAATATTTAGAAGCGTAAATATACCAACAAATAGTTTGTTGTTTAAATAAGGCACAAAACCGACAGCAAGGTATGTCGTGGTCAGGGCCTAGGCAAGGAATACAGTATAAATGAAAATCTTTATGAGGTATTTGCTTTCCACAAGAAATAGAATTACTGACTTTTACTGACATCGGTTTAGAGCAAGAAAAAGTTTCCCCAATAGAGTACTTAGCTTTAGTTGAAGACTATGGTTCTGAAACTTGAAAATTAAAATTTCAGGAGTCGGCCGACCGGCACTTGCGAACTGCTTCTGCTTTGGGCACCGCATAGCAAGAAAGACTGATGTAATGGTGTCGGCTGCATGCTTTATACCTCTGACTACCTGACGTCATGGAAGATGAGACAGCAACCGACGCAGGACCCAATACTTTGAAAATCAGGCCAAAAAAAAATAGATGACTAGGTGAAAAATGAACAAGGCTACAGGAAACAGAAAAAGACTGAACTATTACTGATCCCCGATTCAGGGAGGGTGCCTAATTCCATTAGTCCAGACCTGATAAACAGAAAACTGGACCACTGGAAATTGTATATCAGGGCTCTAAAGCCCTAAAGTGATAGAAGAGTAAACCTACCTAATAACTATTGTACATCTCCCAGACCACTGGCTAAGGGTTAGACAATTTAGGCTCCTGGAGGTTTCAGAGGCCCACCCCCACTCAAAGGCACAATAAGTCAGCTTGTAAAAACTTAGGGTATTATACCAGCCTGCCAAAAGCTGATAACATGCTGTACCCACTAAGGCAGCATGAGTGTGTGCGTGGGGGGATAAGTGTGTTCCTTTAGGTTTCAAAATCACATTCTCAGATAACTCTGTACTTACTTTTTATTTCAAGTTTAAAGATGAAGTTTTAAGAAACAGCAGAGAGCAAGTAGTGTGTTCTTTTGTCTAAGGTCGAAGGGAGTAACTGCTTAATTGTATGAAGACCTGTGATTTAGCAACTAGCCTTTTTTTTTTTTTTTTTTTTTTTTTTTTAAATTAAGGGTCTAGAAAAAAACAAATGCTTAGCAAAAACCTCTCATCTCATACGGCACTTGAATATTGATAAAAGTTCTTGTATTTAGTCTGTGGTGAAGTTCATGGGGATTCAGGGCCTGTCAGCCTGGCCGGATGTACGCGATCAGCTGGAATGCTTTCTTGCCAAAGCACTTTTTGTCTCTGGGAGTACAAGCACTGAACAGGAAACTTCCCCTAACAGCAGCTTTTTAGACCGCTTCAAACCCAATAGTGGGGAAAGCAGAAAAAGAGAGGTGAAGGTGGTGTTGCTAAACTAAACAAAAAATGAGCACTTTAGAAGCTTTGCTTGGAGAATACCAACCTCAGTACCATTACCGAAAGGTGATTTTAAAAAAGGGAAGCAAGACTTTTTCAGTTACACAGCAGAAAGTAAGAAAGGGCAGAACTGAAATTAGCAAAGTATGGGGAGAAATCAAACAAAACTTGGGGAAAAAGCAGAGGTACTGAACACTTTGTTACAGTCTTCACAAAGGCAAGCAACGGGGGAGGAGTGACAAGGTAGAATTAGAAGAACATGGGCAGACACCAGGACACAGATTAATGGGTGCTCAGACAGAAATGGTTCACCTTATAGAGCATAAACTACCAGGAAAAAATGGTCTGCTGCTCAGAGTCCTCAAAAATCTAACTAGAGTGCTTACAGACCCGATGATGGGCATCTTCAAACCACTGACAACTACATAAGTTTCTGTGGACTGGAAAAAGTACAGTTGCATACACTTATCATAAATGTAGATGTTCAAGTGTATTCACTGTTGCAGTCATTACATTTGGGTAATCTGCTGGCAGGTTGCCCTCAGTCAGCCTGAATAACAAAGTCTTGGGTCCTGCATAGGTTGCTGTCTCGTCTTCCATGACGTCAGGGGTATAAAACATGCAGCCAATGCCATTTTAATCCGTTTTTCTTGCCCCAGATGTCCGGTGCCCCCCACATGGGGAGGAAAAAAAAAAAAAAAAATATATATATATATACGTGTGTGTGTATATATATATATATATATATATATATATATATATATATATATATATATATATGTGTGTGTGTGTGTGTGTATATATATATATATATATACATATATATATATATATATATATATATATATATATATATATATATATGTATATATAAAACTGTAAATATATAAATGCACTTTAGAAAACATAAAATTTACCTTCAACTAAACGCAAATAACCACAAAGGCTTTTGAGTATAGTGAAGGAATAAAAGGTATAGAAATGGGGCTGGCGGGTGGGTAATCTGGACTGCAACAGTGAATACACTCGAGCATCTACATTTATGGCAAGTGTACACAACTGTTCTTTGTTCTTCGTGTTTCACTTTTGCAGTCATTACATTTGGGTAGAATCCCAAAGCTATGGATGGGAGGATGGAACTAAACAGCATTAGGAGCAGCTATAAGGCCCTACAGGACTGCAGTGGCAAAGCCTGCCCTGGATTTAAAGAAGAGGTAAATGATAATGCTTTGTGAACGTATGAACTGAGCTCCAAGCAGCAAGCTTCTAGAAAGTCTCTGGTGGGGACCCCTCTGAGAAAAGCTGCTGAAGTAGTGGCAGCCCTGGTGGAATGGGATCAGATTCCCTTGGGCACAGGTTTACCATGATGCAAGTAGCAGAAACAAATGCAATGGCTTATCCATTTAGAAATAGTTTGCTTTGATATCGCCTTCCCCTCTGATCCTGCAGCAAATGCTACCAGTAGTCGCTCAGACTTTCTTAGAGATTTTGCCCTGTTTAAGTAGAATCTTAGTTGTCTGTGTACATCCAATGAATGCAGAATCCGCTCCCCCTTGTTCTGCGGATTTGGGAAAAAAGCTAGCAGGTGAATGGTCCGGTTAACAGCCACATTGGATACCACCTTGGGCATTAAAGGAGGCTTGGTCCTGAAGGCCACCCTGTCCGGGTAAAAAATAATGAAAGGCTCCACTGCCATGAGAGCCTGAAGTTCTGAAACCCTTCTAGTTGAAGTGATTGCCAAAAGAAAAGCTGTCTTCCAAGAAAGAAATTTTATATCCACCGTATCTGCTGGTTCAAAAGGAGGCAGGGTAAGTTTTTCCAGCACAAAACTGAGGTCTCATGCAGGAGTTCGCGCTCTCCTGAGAGGCCTTAAATTCTTGGCCCCTCTGAGATACTGTTTTATTAGTGGATGAGAAAAGAGAAGAGGCTCTGTGCTGTAATGAGCTAAGATGGCAGAGGCAGGGGTTTTTATTGAAGAAAAAGATAGGCCCTTGTCAAGCATCTCAGTTAAGTATTGTAAAATCTGAGGAATACTGGGCTTTGCTGTGTCTATTCCTTGTGCTTGGTTCCAAGCACAGAATAGTACAGTTTTGTACCTACCATAAATGTAGATGTTAGAGTATACACTGCTGCAGTCATTACACTTGGGTTATCCTGCAGTCAGGCGGTCCCGCAGTTGGCCTGAGTTCCAAAGTCTTGGTCCGGCGTCGGTTGCTGTTGCTTCTTCCCTGACGTCAGTGCGACAGGGGTATATAAGTTGCAGCCGATGCCATTTTCTTCAGTTTTTCTTGCCCCAGATGTCAGGTGCCCCAAAAAACGTAGGCAATGCAAATTGCTAATAAAACATAAATAAGAAAAGCAAACAACAACTTTCAGTTACCAGCAAATACTCCCCATAGGTAGTAAAGGGTAGAAGACTTGGGTACGAACCAGCAAGAAAGAGGGGAAGGAGGGAGGGTAACCTGGACTGTAGCAGTGCATACACTCGAACATCTACATTTATGGTAGGTACAAAACTGTACCATGTTCGTGTTACACTGCTGCAGTCATTACACTTGGGTAGAATCCCAAAGCTGAGGCAGGGTGGCTGGTTATATAAGGCATTAGGGGTGGCTATAAGGCCCTGCAGCACTGCAGTGGCAAAGCCAGCTCTGGATTTAGAGTAGAGAGGCAGATGGTAATGCTTGGTGAAGGTATGTACAGAACTCCAAGTTGCTGCTTCCAAAATGTCCTTGGTAGGTACTCCTCTGAGGTAGACAGTTGAAGTGGCTGATGCCCTGGTGGAATGAGACCTAATGCTGTTAGGTACAGGTTTCCCATGGTGTGTATAGCGGAAACGTATACAGTGTCCTATCCATTTTGAAATGGTCTGTTTTGAAATGGCTTTTCCCTGTGCTCCTGCAGCATATGCTACAAACAATTGTTCAGTTTTTCTGAAAGCTTTTGTTTTGTCCAAGTAGAAGCATAACTGCCTGTGCATGTCCAAAGAATGCAGAAGTCTCTCCCCTTTGTTCTGTGGGTTTGGATAAAAAGTTGGCAAGTGAATAGTTTGGTTTAGAGCCACACTTGATACCAACTTTGGCATAAAAGTAGGGTTTGTTCTCAAAGACACGCCGTCTTGGTGGAAAATGATGAAAGGTTCCACTGCCATTAGTGCCTGTAATTCTGAAACTCTTCATGCTGAGGTTATTGCCAGGAGAAGAGCAGTTTTCCAAGAGACATATTTTAAATCTGCTGAGTTTGCTGGCTCAAAAGGAGGTAAAGTTAATTTTTCCAACATGAAGTTGAGGTCCCAAGTTGGAGTTGGTGCTCTACGGGGCGGTCTTATGTTTTTAGCCACTCTGAGGTACTGCTTTAGCAAAGCATTAGAAAAAATAGGTGGGCCCGTGTTGTAATGAGCAGAGATGGCTGTGGCATGGATTTTGATGGATGAAAAGGAGAGTCCCTTGTCCAGCATCTCAGTTAAATATTGTAGTATCTGAGGAATATTTGGGACAAGAGGGTCAAGGCTGTGAGCCTGGTTCCAGGCACAGAATCTCTTCCATTTATCCAAATAGGCTTTCCTGGTGCTAGGCCTTCTTGGCCTCCAGAATGACATCCATAACAGCTTTGGAGAGAGGCATTGCTTGCTTGACTATGTAATCTGCCATGCAGCCAGGTTTAAGTCTTTAGTTGGCTGTGAAGAATCTGATTGTTGTGCTGAGTCAGAAGTGGGATTTGAGGCAAGATCCAGGGTGGACCTTGTGCTAAGTTCTTTAAGATTGGGTACCAGTGCTGGCGTGGCCAGTCTGGGGCAATCAGGATCATCCGTGGCTTTTCTTGCCTGGCTTTTATGAGTACCTTTGGAAGGAAAGGTAGTGGTGGAAAAGCAAATGCTTGTAGGTTCTTCCAGCTGAACGAGAGGGCATCCACTTTCCATGCTTGTGGGTGGTAAGTCCTTCTGCAGAATTTCTGTAGCTGGTAGTTCAGTGGTGATGCAAACAGATCTATGTCTGGGCTCCACCATATTTGTGTTATCATTCTGAATATTTGTGGATGTAATTTCCACTCGTGCGGATCCATGATGTTTCTGCTTAAATCGTCTGCCAGTGTGTTTTTCTCTCCTGGCAGGAATTGTGCTTGCAGATGAACTTGATAGGTTAGAGCTGTGTTCCACAAGGTCATGGCTTGTCTGCAGAGGGGATAAGAATGAGTGTCCCCCCCCTTGCTTATGTACCACACAACTGTGGTGTTGTCTTGTCTTTAGTAGTAGTTGTCCTGGATGCAGAAGGTCACTGAAAGTTGTAAGGGCATTTTGTACAGCTAGCATCTCCTTTTGATTGATGTGAAGATGCTTTTGTTCTGCAGGCCACTTGTCCTGAATACATTTTCCTGCCATGTGTGCTCCCCAGGCGTAATCCGAAGCATCTGTTGTCAGTGTTTGCCTGGCTGTGGGTTGAGTGAAAGGCTGTCCCTTGTTGAGGTGACATGCTTGAGCCCACCATCAAAACTCCTGTTGAAGGCAAGGAATTAGTGGTATTACTGTTTCCAAACTTTGACAGTGTTGAGACCAGACACTCTCTAGGTACCATTGTAGTTTCCTCATATGCAGTCTGGCATATGGAATTAGTAGTATGCAAGATAACATGTAACCAAAGGCCTGCAGAATTTTTCTTGCAGGGAGTTGGGTTTTGGTTGCCATCAACTGAAAATATTGAGTCAGTTGTCCTTGCTTGTCTGGTGTGAGATAAGCCATCTGGGCCGTTGTATTTAAGCTGGCACCCAGGAATATTATCTCTTGTGAGGGCACTAGTTTTGACTTATTTTCGTTTACTGTGTACCCTAGGCAACTTAACTTTTTTACAAATGCCAGATGCTTTAGAAGAATGTCCTTGCTCTCTGCTTGAATCAGGCAGTCGTCCAGGTACGGATAAATTTGAATTACTTTTTGTTGCAAAATGCAATTACTGGTGCCAGGCACTTTGTGAAGACCCTGGGCGCAGTAGATAAGCCAAAGGGCAGTGCAGAGAATTGGTAGTTCATTGAACCAGCTATGAATCTGAGGTATCTTCTGCAGTTTTGTCTGATAGGGACATGCAGGTATGCCTCCTTGAGGTCCAAAGTTACAAGCCAAGCTTTCTTGCCCAGCATGGGAAGAAGCTGCTGTAGTGTCAACATTTTGAATTTGGGAACATCCAGGTAAGTATTTAGAGAAGAAAGATCCAGAATGGGCCTCCAGGCTTTGTCCTTTCTGGGAACCAGAAAGAGTCTTGAGTAAAATCCTTGTCCTTGCTCCTGTGGTGGTACCTTTTGAATAGCTCTCATGGCCATGAGTGCTGTAATTTGTCTGAGCCTCTGCCCATTGATTTGGTGGCAGATTTGGCATTCCTTTTAATCTTGGCAGAGTGTGAAAGTGGAACCTGTAACCTTGAGATACTATGTTGAGAACCCATTTGTCTTTGGTGATCATATGCCAGTTGTGACAGAAAAGTGCCAGCTTTCCTCCCAAGGGGGCTGCCAAGAATGAACTGTTTGGCAGCTATAGTGGGAAGTCATTGGGGCTGTTTTTTTATAAGGTTGAGGTCCGTCTTCCCCTTCTTTCTGGGTTGATGCACCCCATTGTCGAGGCCTTTAAGGACCTTGTGGTTGACCTCTACCACTTGGACGTCTGTATCTGCCCCTTTGAGGTTTGTCTGCAACTGGAAAGGACCAATTCTTTGTTGGCCAATTTCTACTAAATCGAGGAGGCTGAACCTGTAAGAAATCCTTCACCGTTTGCATAGATTTTGCCTTATCCTCCATTTTCTTTAATACCTCTTCTGCTTTAACTAAAAATAAAACATCCTGCTGTAAAGGTGCATCCAATAACTTTGCTTTAACATGATCTGGTAACGTCTGTTCTTTTAATCAAGCATGTCTTCTAATAACAGACCCTGTGACTGCTGCTCTACAGGAGGCCTCTAATGAATCAAAATCACATTGCAACGTATGTTTTCCAACTTGTTCAGCTGCATGCAATAAATCCTGCATTTCTTTATAATTAGGATGATCTGAGTTTGGAAGCATTTTTGTTTCAACTGAGACATCAAATACTGCCGATATTTTAGCATGTGAAACTGGCAATTTAAGGCCCTCAGTGCTAAAGTTGCAGATGTATATAATTTCTTACCCCGTCTGTCTAATGCTCTGGAATCTCTGTCAGAGGGGACTGGATTCTTTGTTAAAGAGGCCTTTACCCCCTTGGGGCCCTGAGAAATAGTTTCAGGGTCAGCAGCAGGGCTTTTAAAAAGAAATTTGTGAGAGTCAGGGATTCTGTATTATCTGTCTGGCTTAACTGGAGCAGGAGGTAAAGAATCAGGATTTAAACTGGATTCATTATAGTCATCATCCACAATATCCAACGCTGGCGGAATAGCAAGGGGTCTGTGTTGAGGTAATAAAAGGAAATCTCTGAGCCTTTTCTTGGACTCAGAATAATCCTGGCCCTCCCAATGGAAATGCTCCCTCATGGTGTGCAAGGTTTCCCCAAAGGAGTGGTCCTCTGGCGGAGAGGCTGAAGGAACTGATTCCTCAGCATCAGAGTCCTCATAAGGGGGTAAGGAGTATCCTAGGTCTGAGGATGAATCTGAAGAGATGGATTCCTGGTCGGAGGAGTCATAGTCTGCATCCTGTCTAGGCCTTTTATCAGGAGGGTAATGGGACCCCCTGATCAGAGTGATTAAGTCTTCGGCCATTTTAAGCATTTGTTTCTTAGGCATGGAGGCCTGTCCTGGTGAATGCTGAATTTGTTTCTTAGTTTTTAAAGGTGTTTTAGACTTAGCAGAAGCTTTAATGGTTAATTGAGTAGGTCTGAAAACACCCTCTGAAGCTACAGGTTTATTCAGCTACTCTGGATCCCTCTGAAGGGTTATATAGTCTCAGTAGGCTGTAAAAGTGCTGCGTCCAAAGGCCCAGCCATCTCCAAGTGGGAGTCGGAGGCGACCTGTGGTTCTAAAGAAGCGGGTGTCAGGGGCTGCGAAGGTGCCTCGCTGAAAACCGAAGAACTGGCGACAGGCCTAGAAGAGGCTTCGTCAGTTTTGGGCTTCGGATGCCTGTCCTTGTCTTTGCGCTTTTTGTGTATTCCGGTCGTTGGTAGTTCCGATGGCATAGTGTAATTGAATTTTCTGCCAAAGTAATGTCGGGCAAAATCAAACAGACATTTAATAGTGCGCTTGTTAAACCTAGCACAAAACCGACAACCAGTGATGTTGTGGTCTGGGCCTAGGCATGGGATACAATAAGAATGGAAATCCTTAGGAGGTATTTGCTTCCTACAAGAAATACAGTTAACTTTTACTGACATCGGTCTGAGGCAAGAAAAAGTTTCCCCAACGGGGTACTTAGCTTTGTAGAAGACTTCGGTTCTGGATTTGGAATGAAAATCTCAGAAGTTGGCCGACCGGCACTTGCGAACTGCTTTTGCTTCGGGCACTGCGCGGCAAGAAAGACTGATGAAAATGGCGTTGGCTGCATCTTGTATACCCCTGTCGCACTGACATCAGGGAAGAAGCGACAGCAACCGACGCCAGACCAAGACTTTGGAACTCAGGCCGACTGAGGGACCGCCTGACGGCAGGATAACCTAAGTGTAATGACTGCAGCAGTGTAACACGATGAACATCTCCAACTTATCAGCAAAAGATTTTCTAGTACTAGGCCTTCTGGCTTCCAAAATCACATCCATCACAGGTTTACTGAGAGGTGTGGTTTGAATACTTAGTTGATTAGCCATGCTGCAAGATTCAGAGTTTGGAGCTGTGTGTGCAGAATTTGATTGTTGAGGCAAGTACCCCGGAGGAAGGTGTGATATATTCCTCAGAAGCAGGTACCAGTGTTGGCGAGGCTAGTCTGGAGCAATTAGAATCATTTTTTTTGCTTCAGATTATTTAAGTTTTTCTGCATTGCCGCCTACTTTTGAGCATTTTCTGGCTTGTTAAACTTGATTTCTGTGTTGGTAACTGTATTTAGAACACAACCTAGAGCTGATTACTGAATTTCCTGCCTGCACTATTTTTAAAATCGTTTTTTTTCTTAAAACTTGCATTTTATCTGTCTCTGGCCTAGCACTCAAGTGTGGGGTCATTTACTGCACTGTTCTAACTTGTTGATACTTGTGAACCTCTGCTTTCCTTAAAAAAAAAAAAAAAAATCTTGCTTTTTTCCCCACTTTTCTGAGATTTAAAAAAGTTCAGTTACAGATTTGCTGTTCTGAACTGTTTGTAAGTTTCTTGGAGGCCATTGTTTGCTTGGGCTAAAGGGAAGTCTCTGTGTTCATCAGTGGCAGTGATAAACATTGAGCAGCCTGCCTGCCCCTGTGGGAGTGGTTACTGCCTTGAAACTGTAGTTTTACTGGTCAATTCCTAACTCCTTGATCTCCCTCTCTTAAAACCCTCTTTTGCGCGTTTTTGCGCCTAATTGGGTTTAAACTATTCCTGGCTCCACAAAGTCTGCTCTTCACTTTTCCCCTTAGAACTGCTCTATCTCTCAAATAAACACCATATTCTCATTCTAAGGCCCCTCACTGGTCCAAATACGTAATTTTACAAGTTAGCACTAATAAACCATAAGCACTACTTACTCTTATACTTTCTACGATTACCTTGTCCCCTATTGGTCCGTTTTAATTCAGTTCCCTATATTACTCTAGCATGTCCAAAGGTCAGTTAGTGGTTTCCTCTCCAGTCCAGCTGGTGAATCTGGGAATTCTGAGGCAATGCTACAACTGTCTCATGTACACAGACAACCCTCTTCTCCTCCAAACAAGTTCAAATATATGTGAGAGATGCAACCATACAGCCAAACTGGAGGCTGAGCTCTCTCATCTCAAAACTGGTGTAACCAGTCAGGAGAAGGTAACCTCACACAACACAATTCCAGTATCACATAGTCCCCACCACAACAGCGAACCAAACACATAAAAACACAAAAACATACTCGGAGGCTCAAATAAAAATCTACCCAAGCAACAGAGACCTCCAAAGCAGACATCCAAGCAAATGCTACCCCAAAACAAAACACGTACAACACATAGCACACAAAGTCAGTGTGCCAAGCAGTCACAGCCCTTAAGGCTGAATAACACACCTGATACTCTTGTAATAGGTGACTATTGTCAGACACACTGACGTCCCGCTCACCAGGCTGAATAAAGAGAAGGTCACAGTGAGCTGCCTGTCGGGCGCTAGGATCCGCCACATAACGCAAGCACTCAGGTCACTCCAAAGCAAATACAAATATGACTCAGTCATTGTACATGCTGGCGTGAATGACCTGAGACGTACCTCCCTCGACTACATGAAGAGAGACAGAGGAGCTCTCTGATCATGTAAGCCCAGGCCGGTATGACCCTGACCTTGAGCAGCATCTTGCCCTAACCTAGAATGATGGCACAGTATAAAGACAAAATGATTGATTTTAACAATTGGCTAAAATGTTGGTGTCATTCAAAGGGGATCCAGTGTCTGTCAGCCTGGGATGACATGCTCAACAAGCCACGTTGCTTCGCTAGGGACGGCTTGCACCTGTCACCCCTGGGCTTTCGGATATTGCCAAAGGCTCCTGCCACCCCCATAGTGCCTTTTTTAGGCAAGGCTCAAAAGTCAAACCAACCTCCATAGACAGCACAAGGAACAAGAAACTAAGGGTAATGCTGCTAAACGCCAGAAGTCTTAACCTCAAGATGCATGCACTCGAAGCTCTCCTCAGTATGGAGAACATAGATATCTGTGCAGTGACAGAAACCTGGTTCAAGGCTCCAGAGAGCACCCCAGCACTACCAGGTTATACCTATCATGCTTTTCGGCCCCAAAACCCAGACCGAACCACAAAAGGAGGGGGAGTTTCCATATTTATCAAGGATATCCACACCTCCAGGTTAGTGGCATTGCACGAAGTATCGGAGACCATCCATGTGCAACTGACAGTGGGCAAGACTGCTTCTCAGTTTATAGCATCCTACAGACCACCCCTCTCAAAGTCAGGAATCCCACTCGGCTTTCCTGAAAAAATTGGAGAACATGAAGATCTCTCTGAACACCATTATATTGGGCGACTTCAACTACCCAAACATAGACTGGGAGCATTACTCAAGCCCCAGCACCTTAGCCCAAAGGTTCCTGGAATTTATAAACTCAAATGCTATGGAACAACTAGTCACCACTCCCACAAGAGGGGAAAACATACTAGACCTGATCATTACCAACATGGGGACTCTATGCTCCATACCAGAAGTATATCCCTCATTGGTAAGATCAGACCATAAATTAATTTCACTGGATATCCACATCCCGACCCCACCCCAGCCCAGAAAACCACAGTGAAAAACTTCTCAGAGGCGAACTTCACACTTCTCAAAACCGAAGTGGAATCCTTCAAGGCCCCAGGGCCAGTGGAAACTACGGCCCAAACTGCAGAATCCTATATAAATGCATTCTACGGACATCTCCAGGAATGCATGGATCATGCTATCCCAAACAAAATCAAGACCCAATCATCCAAAGGCAGGCGTCCAGTCTGGTGGACCCAGCCATAAATAAACTGTACAACAGAAGCAGGAAGCTACTACATGATAGAGCAAAATCCCTAAAAGGGAAGGCATCTCTGATCAGTACTAGCAAAAAATTACGATCCCTCATAAAATCCTCCAAGGCCAGCTTCGAGAGAAAAATTGCACAGGACACTAAAGACAATCATAAGGCTTTTTTCAGTTATGTTAGGAACCTGGGATGCAACTCCCAGACTTGTTCTGAGTTGATTCTAAACGACAAAAAATACACTGAACCCACAGACATCGCCAATATCCTGGCAGACAGGTTCAGTGCAAACTTCCCCACCCCCCCAAAAGAGCAAGTATCTATCCCAGCAGAGTGCAGCCTCCCAAACATCTCTGATGCTCAGGTGAAGGCCGCCCTCTCCAAAGCAAAAAACACTGCTTCCATGGGACCAGATGTCGTCCCGGGTTGCGTCCTGCATGAACTCCAAGAAGAACTAATCCCTCAAGTAAAACTGCTGTACAATCTCAGCCTCACTACATGATATGTGCCCAAAGAATGGTGTACAGCAACAGTGGTCCCACTCCACAAAGGAGGCGCCTCTGCGGACCCTGTAAACTATCGCCCCATAAGCCTGACTAGCCTAGTCTGCAAGGCTATGGAGAGGATCATCATGGAACTCAAACAAAGACATTGGGGACCTACAGACACTAGATCCTACCCAATTTGGCTTCGTCAAGGGCAGATCCTGCCTTTTGAACCTGGTCGACTTCTTCGAAACAGTCACCAAGGCCATAGATGAAGGGAAGGTAGTCCACACAGCCTATCAGGACCTCGCAAAGGTATTTGACACAATACCCCACTCGGGCATCATAGATAAGCTATCCAGCCTAAATACAAACCCCTATGTCACAAGATGGGTCGAAAACTGGCTCAAAGACAGAACCCACAGAGTCAGAGTTGCTGGAGCCATGTCAGACTCGAAACCGGTCACAAGTGGCATCCCACAAGGTTCTGTCCTGGGACCTCTCTTGTTCGGTATTTACTTTTCTGAGGTACAGGCCAACGTGGGAGGACTATGGCTCACCAAGTTCGCAGATGACTGCAAATTGGGCGCCATAATCGACTCTCCAGCTGACACAAACATCCTTCAAAAAGGTCTCGCAGAGACGGATAACTGATGCCAGAGCCATGGTCTAAAGCTAAATGCCAAAAAGTGTATAGTCATACCCTTTGGCAAAAATAATGTGCCCACAAATTACCACATAAGTGGTAACCCATTAAGTACAGAAAAAGTAATTAGGGATCTGGGGACCCAAGTTGATAGCAATCTCTCCTTTGACAACCACATTGCCAAAACGGTTAGAAAGACCTTCTACATAGCCCACCTCATCATGAAAGGATTCACATCTAGATCAAGAGAGGTAATCGTGCCCCATTATTCATCCCTCATCAGGCCCATCATAGAATGCAATGCCCCCTTTGGGATGTACCTTACCAGACACCTGCAGCAATTAGAAAGACCCCAAAAGTACCTCACCAGGAGGATCAAGGGACTCAAACAGATGCCATATGCTGCTCGGTTAAAAAAACTCCAGCTCTACTCAGTTGCATACCGCCTACTTCGAGGCGATCTATGCCAGACATATAAAGCTATGTCCAACCCAGAATTAATGGACATGCTCCACCTCAGTAAATCTAAATCCCTTAGAGCCACGCGCTCGAGGGACTTGAACCTCAGCACAGAAATAAATAGAACATGCTGGAGGGACAGATTCATAACCCAGAGGCTCCCTTCGCTCTGGAATAGAATTCCAATTCATGTTAGGCACAGCACCTCACTGACTCTCCAAGAAGAATCTTGATGAGTGGATGGGGGATCGTAGGTTTGTCCCGGGGATTACTTCCGTGTCACTATTAGACAGAGGCACAGTAAACTAAACTTTAAAAAGGGCACAGTATACTCAAATCAAGGGGTGGCGTAAGCCAAACACAATCGGGCTAGGCTTATAAATGCCCCAGGGCAGATAGCCTAGTATGAACCTATGAACCTATTTTTGTTTTTTCCTGTCTTACTAAAAGTCAGACAGGAAAAAAACAAAAATAGGTTCAAAAGTTCAAAGCCTAGTAAGAAGCTATGAACCTATTTTTGTTTTTCCCTGTCTGACTTTTAGTAAGATCTTGGTGAGTAGAGGCAGAGGGGGAAAGGCATTGACTGATAGGTTTTTCCAGCTGAAGGATAGAGCATCCACTTTCCATGCTTTTTTGTGATGAGTTCTTGTGCAGAATTTGTTCAACTGACAGTTTTGTGGAGAGGAAAATAGATCTATTTTCTGGGATTCCCCATTTCTGTGTTAACATGCTGAAGATTTGTGGATCCAGTCTCCATTCGTGTGGGTCCATAAGATTTCTGCTTAGGTCGTCTGCCACAATATTTTGCTTTCCTGGCAGGAATTTGAGCTTTAAAATGTATCTGGTAAGTTAAGGCTGTGTTCCACAAGCCCACGGCTAGCCTGCAAAGGGGTAGGAATGGGTATCCCCCTGCTTGTTTATGTACCACATAACTGTGGTGTTGTCTGTCTTTATCAGTAGTTGTCATGGATGAAGTAAGTCCTTGAAGGCTGTCAGAGCATTCTGAACAGCTAGCATTTCTTTCTGGTTGATATGTAGGTGCATTTGGTTTGGGCTCCATTTGCCCTGAATGCATCTCCCTGCCAGGTGGGCCCCCCAATCATAGTCTGATGCGTCTGTAGTTAGGGTTTGGGTGGCAGGGGGTAGAGTGAATGACAGTCCCTTGTTTTGGTGACATGTCTCTGCCCACCAAAGAAACTCCTGTTGTAGGCAGGGAATGAGAGGAATCATTGTTTCCAGGTTGTGACAATGTTGACTCCATAAGCTTTTTAGGTAGAATTAAAGTTTCCTCATATGCAGTCTCGCATATGGAATCAGTAGAATGCAGGATGCCCTGAACCCCAAAGTCTGCAGAATTTGTCTTGCAGATAACTGGGTTTTTGTTGTCATTTGTTTGAAGTATATTGTCAACTGCATTTGTTTCTCTGGAGTGAGGTAAGCCATCTGGGCAGTTGTATTCAAGCTTGCACCCAGAAATGTAATTATTTGAGAGGGTACTAGTTGTGATTTCTTTTCGTTTATGGTGTAACCTAGGCATGCTAGAAGCCTTTTTACAAACGCCAGCAATTGAAGAAGAGTGTCCTTGTCCTCTGCCTGAATGAGACAATCGTCCAGATAACGATAAATTTGAATGTTTCTTTGTCTGCAGAATGCAATTACTGGTGCCAGACAGACACTTTGTAAAGGCCCTGGACACAGTAGATAAGCCAAAGGGAAGTCCAGAGAATTGGTAATGCAAAAAGCCTGCTTTGAAGCAGAGGTATCTTCTGCAAGATTCCCTTATTGGGATATGCAAGTATGCCTCTTAAGTCTAGAGTTATCAACCAGGCATTCTTGCCTAGCATAGGCAGTAGCTGTTGTAAAGTCAGCATTTTGAATTTTGGAATGTCCAGGAACGTGTTCAGAATCGATAAGTCCAGTATTGGATGCCATGATTTGTCTTTTCTGGGTACCAGGAAAAGTCTTGAATAAAAACCATGTCCTTTTTCCTTTTCTGGTACCGGTTGAATAGCCCCCATATCCATGAGGGACACGACTCGTTTCTGGGCTTCTGCCCACTGGTTTTGTGGCAGATATGGCCATTGTTTGGAATTGGCAAAGTATGGAAATGAAATCTGTACCCCTGGGATACGATGTTTAATACCCACTTGTCCTGGGTAATTAAACTGCCAATTTTGAGCATGAAGTGCTAGTTTGCCCCCCAAGGGGGCTGCCAACAGATAAGTGCTTGAAGATGACAGAGGAAAGTAATTGAGACTGCTTACTGTAGGGTTGTGCTTTGTTACCTCCAGATTTGGAGGTGGAGGCAACCCATTGCTTTGACCTGTAAGACACCTGTGATTGATATCTGGAGCCTTTTGAGCACCTGGGTTTGCCCTGAGTGGCTCTGTTCGACACAGGAAAGCACCAATTCTTAGTAGGCCAGTGCCTACTGAACCTGGGTGGCTGCACTTGCAAGAAATCTTTTACAGTTTGCATAGATTTAGCTTGGTCTTCCATTTTCTTTAAAACCTCTTCTACCTTGTTACCAAACAAACACAAAATCGCAGTTTGTCACAAAACCAAATAATAAGAGAATTCCACAGTAAAAGACCACCGACCAACAAAGTATATTGAAAACTGTCTAACAGACGTGACAAAAATGAAGAAACGAACAGCAATCCAAATAAAATAGAGCGCTTTCGCCTGGTTAATACCAGGCTTTATCAAGATGCATATTAAGAAAACCCAATGCTTTATATAGTCATTTCCTGATCACCTGACCTATAATTAATTGGAACAACAGATTTAATCAATTGTGTTCTTAAAAGTATCTTGAAGTAAAAAGCTTGTACTAAAACCTGCGTATGCGACCAATACTTGTAACATACAATATATTAAATACATATAACTCAAAATAATTTGTGTTCATATACTAATACTTTTACTGTGGAATTCTCTTGTTATCAAACAGACTATCATGTTGTAAAGGGGCATCCAACAATTTAGCTTTAACGATCAGGCAGATTTTGCTCCTTGAACCAGGCATGCCTTCTTATCACAGATCCAGTTACGGCGGCCCTGCAAAAGGCCTCCAAGGAATCAAAACCACATTGCAAAGTATGTTCTGCTGAATGCAATAAATCCTGTAACTTTATTTTGCACACAATCAGAAATCATCATCATTTTCTGTTTCAGTAAGCCCATAACATGCTGTTGATATTTAAGCATATGAAACTGGCAGTTTAAAGCCCGTATTGCCAAGGTTGCAGACGTATAAACCTTCTTACCCCATTTATCCAGTGCCCTGGAATCTGTATCAGAAGGGGTAGGATTTTTGGCTGTAGAAGCCTTAACACCCTTGGGACCTTGAGAAATAGTTTCAGGATCAGCAGCAGGATTTTTGAAAAGAAATTTGTGGGAGTCAGGAACCCTGTAACATCTGTCTGGCATACTTGGAGCCGGAGGCAGGGAATCAGGAGCCATGCTTGATTCCGAGAACACATCATCAACAATGTCTAATACAGGAGGTATAGCCAAAGGCCTATGCTGAGGAAGAAGGAAATCCCTAAGCCTCTTTTTTGATTCAGAGAAGTCCTGACTCTCCCAGTGAAAATGTTCCCTTAAAGTATGCAAAGTCTCTCCAAAAGAGTAATCCTCAGGAGGAGATGCAAATGGGATGGATTCCTCTGTATCAGAATCTTCATAAGGTGGAATAGAAAATTCCTGCTCAGAAGAGGAATCAGAAGAAATGGAAACCTGATCTGAAGATTCATAATCAATGCCTTGCCTAGGCCTCTTAGCAAGGGGGGGGGGGGTTGGGAACCCCTGATCAAGGTAATTAAATCCTCAGCCATTTTGATCATTTGTTTTTTAGGCACAGGGGCCTGAGCATGTGGCTCATGCATCGGTTTTTTAGACATAGAAGTTGTTTTTGACCTTGTTTTTGCTGATGTGGCGTTGGTTTAATATAAAAATGTTGAGGCCTGAAAACACCCTCAGGAGCCGGGTGCCTGCTCAGCGGCTCCAGACCCATCCAAGTGAAGACATCCGCGGGTTCAATACTTTGCGAATCTCGTGGCATACCGGACTCCGAATGGGTCTCGGTAGAGGTTTGTGACTCAAAAGTAGGGGGTATCAGGGGCTGCGAAAGCACCTCACTGAGTACCGGCAACTGGCTTAGGAGAAGCTTCGTAGTCGGTTTTGTACCTCGACGGGCTGTCTTTTTCCTTGTGTGTTTTGTGAACACCGGTAGTCGGATTGCTAACCGACGACATTTCAGGGTAGTTAAATCTTGAACCAAAATATTTAGAAGCAAAAATATACTGACGCTTAATAGTGCGTTGGTTAAATTTAGCACAAAACCGACAGCAAGGCACATTGTGATCAGGGCCTAGGCAAGGAATACAGTACAAATGAAAATCCTTATGAGATATTTGCTTCCCACAAGTAATGCAATTATTAACTTTTACTGATATTGGTAAGGAGCAAGAAAAAGTTTCCCCAATGGGGTACTTAGCTTTAGTTTGAAGACTTCGGATCTGAAACTCGAAAATGAAAATTTCAGGTGTCAGCAGACTGGCACTTGCGAACTGCTGCTGCTTTGGGCACTGCGTAGCAAGAAAGACAGATTAAAATGGTGTCGGCTGCATGTTTTATACCAGACGACCTGACCTCATAAGAGGAGACAGCAACCGACGCAGGACCCAAGACTTTGTTATTCAGGCCGACTGAGGGCAACCTGCCAGCAGATTACCCAAATGTAATGACTGCAACAGTGAAACACGAAGAACATTAACCCTTTTACATATGGCAGAATGGTAAGACAGAGGACTGTACAGAAAGACAAAATGTCAGAATTACTGAAATGATCAGTGTAGCATCATGGCATAGCTGTTGTTGGTTAAATACACTGTAGCTAGTGAGTCCTAGACACATCTAAGGGAGCACAAAACAGAACTAACCTCAACGACTGCTGCTTCAAGACAGGATAAGGAAGAATCTAGCAAGGAATTAGGAAAGGCTGACAAAGTGAGCAGAAAGGCAGTACTTGACATTCAATGCAAGCAAATGCAAAGATCTGCACTATGGTCACAACAGTGGTACGAATTACCAAATGAGGAGTGAAAATGATGACAGACCACCAGAAAAATGAAGTGGGATGGTGATCAGACCTTGACTACACCACTGGGAGCAAAGTGAGAGGGCAGTAACAGCAGGAAACAAAATACTTGTCTATAACTTCAGAAAAATAGATTTCAAAAGCAAAGATATGATGATTTCATTCTACAAGATCTTGATCAAACCATTCCAGGAGTACTGGGAGTAGTTGTAGAGGCCATACAAAGGGAAAGAATGTCAGGATGTTTGAAAAACCTATAAAAAAGGCAACCAGAAGGGTCCACTGTATGAAGGGGCAAGATAAGGAGGAGAGGCTTGAGCTTTTCTCAAGCTAACGCTAGAAGAGATGGTGGGGCAGACATGTTACTGATGCAAAGAAATATATTAGGGAAATGAGAATGGGTCATTCTGAATGGAAAGGACACAGCCAAAAGGACAGAGCACATGCAGCAGACTGTAGAGACTAATAAACCTCTGGATTTCCAACTTTTTCACAGACAGGGTTGTGAAGTCATAGAATGAACTACCATAATGTGTGGTAGAGACCTTGCTTATGAACTGTTATAATTTTCAGAGATATCCCTAACGCTATTTCAAAATGCTGAGCTATACTTCCTAAAGATGTGATTTTTCAAGACAATATAAGGGCTTTCAGTCAACAAGTAATGGAAAACATTAAATGCACAGATATTTTTACTTAAAGCTCTATTAAATTAATTTGCATTTTCTAATCCTACTTTCAAATTCAGCAGTACTAATTTTAAGAACAGTTTCTAACTTGGGATCTTTGGCCCAGATTATTTCTGGAGATGGGTTGAGAGCTATAATGGAGTGAGACAATGAAGAGGCATTCAAGACTTGGGACACATGGAAAGTAGGTGTAGAGGGGAGTTAGAATGTTAAATGCACTTAAAACGCCATACTACACAAACCTACTGTCTTTCTGTCATTAAGCAAATCTAAAGTAATACGACATCTGACTTAACAGAAAAAAAAACTTCAATAAAACTCAAAGGAAATATGTTACCTATTCAAAAATGTTTTAGGAGAGGTTGTTGCGTTTCTTACAGCTTACTTACCGGTGACCTCTGTTTTAAGAGGCAAAATCTGACCTTTTTCTATTTAAAAACCTATGCCAGGAATACACCAATGGGCGAGCTAACAAGCATGGAACCCAGTAATAAAAACAAAACAGGACAGTCACATTTCAGCATGCTTACAAATATTATGGAATAAGCTGCTTTCCCCGTACAAACAGAAGAAATCATTTCCTTCAAAAGTTATATTTTAAAAAAAATATGTATGCAAGTCTCTCTCTCTCTCTTTCCTAAACATAGACCCATCCGAACTGCACATTTTATGCAGATATCACTTTTTTGCACATTTTAAAAATGTCCACCTACACCAAGTAGCACTGTCTAAGAATGAGGCTAAGATTCTCCCGAGACCTCATGCCTATCCAGGATGACTGCTACATCTGCAAACCCCATACCCTCACCTGACAAAGATCAGAGAGAAAAGCAACCCATGATCTCCTTATGGACAAATGCTTCTTCATGCTGAGGCTTGTGCAGACATGGAAGCAAACAGGTAACCAATGCTCGCAGGGGAGTCAGGAAGACAAGGAACCATACGTATCGGTACCATGTACATTTGCAGCTAATGTAGGCATCCAGCTGAGGTTTCTACTAGTAATATCTTGAAACTATGACTCTAGCTCTCAAGAGCTAAACAAGCTCACAACTTCTTGTTCTGCAGTGAAGGACCCTGTCTGCAGTGAAGGACCCTGACATAGTCTAACTCTGTGACCCCCTTACAACAAAGGTCTGTCAGGTCTAGTTGTCTGAAAGAGGGGTCCTAGTAAAGGAAGCCTTGGCCTTGAATACCCTTCATCCACAACTGGATGGCTCAAGGGGCCATTCCCTATAATCAACTAAGTAAAGCAACCAAGCTAAACTAAAAAAAAGCAATGAATACAGTCAGAATAACCTGGAATGTAGCAATGCAGCACAAAATACACCCAGAGGAGGGCTGTACTCCTTTCAAGCCTCAATATCCTGAAGGAATTAGGAAACCAGAACTAGTCTCCCCCTAATCAAACATGATTCCAACCCTTTATAAGTCTGTGACTCCATGAAAAATGAGACATCTAGGAAGACACTATTCAAAACCAAAACTTGCAGAAAAGTTTGAGGCATAAAACAACATTGACTGAGCAAACTGAATACTCTCTTCATCAAGCCTTCTAACAGTCTCCTCCTGTAATCTACAGTCCACCAACTATAGAGTAGGACAAATCATTTTGGCTACTACATATAAGTGATATGGATGAATAATTTTTTATGCATTCCAACAAGGATCAAGAAGAAAACACAGAGGCAAAAAAAAAAAAAAAAGATCAAGAAGCACACTGTGAGAAAAGGAAGAAAATGAAGGCACAAGCTTATGTTTAATCTAGTTGTCATGGTCTGTGTTATGTCTTAGAATGTCAAATTCTGTCTGGTGGACCCATAAAGGAGAGTTCTCAATGTTAAACATTCCACTGTACTTCACTGGAGCAGCTAAGCTCATGACTCCCTATGCTCTTTTCAAACAACAAATACAAATGATAGTGGGCAGTCACCAGCTCTACTCCAACAAAGGCAATTCCTTGAGATGGGATCAGAAGTGTTTTCCCAGATTAAAAGGCACCTCCAAGAATTACAATCAAGCAAGTGATCTTGAATGACACTAACAAAAACAGGTTATCTAGGGAGGAGAAATAGAAAATGCTTTCTCCAGCAAGGCCCTCACTACCACTGTCAACACACTGGCAATCACAGAGAAGAAAAAATAGCTGCACCCCGTACAAGGAAATTAAGCTCACTAAAGGAACACTTTTTACAAATGAGACAATATGCAATAAAGGAATTCATCATTTCCAGCAATATCATTCAGCTGCCTTGCAGGAGAAAAACACATGATGATTACAGTCACTAGTAGAATCTATTGCAGTGTGTAGACTTGTTAAAACCAGTGAGGTCCAGGATGATAAGGAAACCATCTGGCTCTCTGAGAGCCATGAACGGGCAACAGTAGAATCCCTGACCTCATTCTGAATGAGAAAAAAAGCTAACTATGGCTTAGTTTCTTCGTGGGCCTTTCTGAAAAAGAAGCCAATGCCTTTATGGTGTAGCTTGACTAAGACATTAAAAGCCAATTAGTTCCTTCTGATTGTTCAAGTCAGGCATACTTGAACCAGCAACAAGTAGGTAGCTTCTACAACTAGGATTGTGACCACTGGATCTGCAGTCTCATCTTGGATGACATGGCAAGCACAAGCAGGGACAAAATGTGCAATGCCATATCATCCAAGATGATATGGCAAGCACAAGCGGGGACAAAATGTGCAATGCTTTTCAAGGCCTTAATCACTCTGATGCTTTTTTCTCCTCCTTGAGGACTTTCTGGGTCTAGATGTGGAAAAGACAGAAAAAAGGGGCTAAAGTAAAATCATAAAACCAACCACAGTGACGAATTGCTTCTTCAAGAAGTAATCTAAGTACTGACAGGGCTGACTTCAAAATAAACTTCCACCTTGAAAATGATGTCTGGGACATAGATTCTGAGCTCCAACTTCAGGGATGATGGCCTCATCTACTCAGCACAGGCCTGTCTAGGACTGGGCCTAGCTAAAGCATCTGTACATCCAAAACTGCAATGGTCAACAAGGCAACTTTCAGTAACAGATAGATTTCTAGTCACTTCCTCTTTAAGCTCAGTATCCCAAGAGAAAAGTACAGTTGTGTAAGAACTTAGCATGACAGTATATGTCCTCCTGATGCATTACTGCAAACAGATGGATTTTCATTGCTAATGTCCAGACGGGGTACCAAAACTTATCCTTCCCTGGATTGACGTATGACCTCAGCATGCAAATGTAGGGGTATATAGGCAGACATATGATTGTAGGTCCTTAGCCTACCTCAAAGCCAGTGGCCTGAAGACCTTAGAGACTGGTCAGCTTGAAAAGGTCAAGCAGGGAGTAGGAGCCACCCCTCAGTCCTACAGTCCTTCACACACAGCAGCAAGAGATAAAGGGGTGGTATCCAATGGGGGAAGAAGGGTGGGAAGGAATACTGTTAGATTGATCAGCAGAACATCTACTGTTAAATTCTTACATAACTATTACGTCTCGACTGAGATCACTGTTACAGTATTCCAAACATACTGGCAATTGCCAGAAAACTCGAGGGAACCAAGGCCATTGATGAGGGAAAGGCAGTCCATACAGCCTACCTTGACCTTGCAAAGGCTTTCGACACAATACCCCACTCGGGTATTGTAGAAAAACTTACCAGCTTAAATGTAAACCCATATGTCACAAGATGGGTTGCAAACTGGCTTAAGGACAGAACCCACAGGGTTAGAGTTGCTGGCGCTATGTCAGACTCCAAGCCGGTCACAAGTGGTGTCCCACAGGGCTCGGTCCTTGGCCCCCTATTGTTCGGCATCTACTTCTCAGAAGTACAGGCCAACATGGGAGGACTTTGGCTGACAAAGTTTGCAGACGACTGCAAACTGGGTGCCACAGTGGAAAGTGCATCGGACACGGATATCCTTCAGAAGGGACTCACGGAAACAGATAGCTGGTGCCAGAGCCATGGCCTGAAGTTAAACGCCAAAAAATGTATAGTCATACCCTTCGGGAAAAACAAGGTAACCCCAAGCTACACTATATGTGGCAATCCACTAAGCACAGAAGAGGTTATCAGGGACCTGGGGACCCAGGTTGACAGTGGCCTTTCTTTTGACACACACGTTGCTAAAGTGGTTAGAAAGACCTTCTACATTGCCCACCTGATCATGAAGGGATTCACATCCAGATCTAGTGAGGTCATTGTTCCCCTGTACTCTTCACTTATCAGACCAATGATAGAGTACAATGCCCCATTCGGGATGCATCTCATCAGACATCTGCAGCAATTGGAGAGACCCCAAAAGTTCCTCACCAAAAGGATAAAGGGACTCCAAAATCTGTCATATGCTGCCAGATTGAAGAAACTCCAGCTCTATTCAGTCGCATACCGTCTGCTCAGAGGTGACATGTGCCTGACATACAAGGCCATGTCCAACCCGGAATTAATGGACATGCTCCACCTCAAAAAATCCAAATCCACCAAAACCACTAGAGCAAGCGACTTAAACCTTAGCACGGATATAAATAGGACGTGCTGGAGGGATAGATTTATCACACAGAGACTCCCTATGCTGTGGAATAAAATCCCGGTCCATGTGAGGCAGAGCACCTCGCTGGCTCTGTTCAAGAGAAATCTTGATCTGTGGATGGGAGATCATAGGTTTACCCAGGGAATCATCTCTGTGTCACTGCTGGACAGAGGCACAACAAACTAATGGGCACAGTATTTTTTCATATAAGGGGTGGCGTAAGCCACAAAAATTTGGGCTAGGCTTATAAATGCCTTAGGGCAGATAGCCTAGTATAAACCTATGAACCTATGAACAGAAGGGATAGTGATTAGTAGAGTACTGTCCAAGAGTACAGAGAACTGATGTAGCAAAGGCAGCTCTGGAACTTGAAAAGGAATCGATTCTGTAAGACTAAGTGAAAATTTGTCAAGACCAGGCGGCAGCTTTCAGGATTGTCCTGGCATTAACCTCTTAATAGAAGGCCCTCAAAGAACATCTCTCATCTGTCCAGATGTTTTGCCTCATGTTTGGTCTGTTAGTCATAAAATTTGTGGTTTTCTGGCAAATCATTGAGGACTGACGTCACTAAATGACATACATTTGAGTTGCACGCTAACTTAAATCCTGTTACTCTAGCAACCTTCAAAGTTTATAAAAAAAATATTTAAAATATGTCCATAGTTTTGTGCCTTTGTCCCCCCCCATTTTAGGCTTTGTACAGACTTATTCGCTAACAGGTTGAGAGTACGATTCCACTGCCCTGGTAGACTAAGCTTGAGGGCAGCAGGTGGACTATATTTGACATGGTGCGAGTTAAAAAAGGAGATGGACTTAAGAGATCCAGCTTGCAATGGTTTGTTTAGATGCTGGCTCACCCAGCTGGGAGTCCATGAATGAGATAAACATATTGTCTAACTTACGAATAGATTTAAATTTTACCCAAATAAAATCTCAGCTGTCAGTGTATATCTAGAAAGTGCAGGAGTCTTTCCCCTTTATTCTGTGGGTTGGGAAAGAAAGCAGGTGGGTTGATGGCATGGCTGAAGGGCATTTGTTCACCACCGCATGCATGAAGAAGACGTTAACTCTCAGGGACACCCTGCCTTTGTGAAAAAATAAAGAGAGGAACAGCCACGAGTGCCTTAAGTTCTGTGAGTCTTCTAGTAGAACTGAGGGCTAGTAGCAAGATAGTTTTCCAAGTGCAGAATTTGAGGTTTGCTGAAGCTGTTGGTCAAATGCTGGCAGAGTGAACTTTTCCAGTACAAAGCTGAGGTCCCAAGGAGGGGTCATAAGCTTCTTTGGGGAACTTGCATGCACTACCTTTAAGGATTTGTTTGACCTCAGGCCTGGACATAACATGTGGACTGAAAGGGGGCAGACAAGCAGAGACAGCTGACAGGTGGGCTTTGATGAAGTATGCCACACCTGTACTTGTGAGTTCACACAAGTATTTTAGAACAAGAGAAACCTCTGACTGTGGGATCCTGATTATTTTTATGACACCAGAAGGAAAATCTCTTCCACTTGGCTATGTAGGCTTTTCATGTGGTGGTTGCCCGTGCTTCCAGTAAAAAGAATAGTTGTATAAAATCTTACCATAACCATAGATGTCCTTCTCTTCCATGTTGCAGTATTCTTGTGGGATTTCCCACCTCGGGCGACCCGTACATCGGCTCCTATACAAAAGCTTCAGCTTGGCTGTTGCAGCTGCGTAGGACATCATGTGTAGGACCATAAACCAGAGGCCTTAAATGTGACGTCTGCCCGCACAAACCTCAGAACTTGAAAGCCCAGCAGAAAGAGTAGAAGGCCGAGCAGGAGGAGATGCCAGTGATGTCAGGCATAGGGCCATGGAGCCTTTATGTAGTTTTCATTGGTCCCCAGGGTAGGTATAGGATACCAGGGGCCTAAGGACATGCTGGACTGAGTAAGAGAAAGGGGTTTTTGGTGGGTGGGAAGGAATACTGTAACATGTAAGAGGATGACATCTATGGTTAAGGTAAGATTTTACACAACTATTCTATGTCCTTCTATTCCTATGTTGCAGTATTCTTATTGTGTGAGAGTAGCACAGCTTAGTTGGAAGGAAGGGTGGCAGATGAAGAGGCTGATTCTACAACGTCCTGTAGGATTGCCCTGGCAAATCCTTCTCATGCTCTGGAGACACTGTCTAACTTGTAGTGTTTGGTAAAAGTGTAAATGTTGGACCATGTGGATGCTTCCATAATGGAAGCAGTGTCCAGGTCTTTGAGAAAGGCTATGGAGGCTGCCATTGCCCTGGTGAAATGAGCTTTTACCCCCCATGGGTGTCTTTTTGCCATGGTATGAGTAACAGAGGCAAATGGCTTTCCTGCTCCAACAGGCGATGGCTTATTTGGAGACTGCCTTGCCCACGGCCCGGGGTGGAAGGAAACCAAGTTGATTGGATTTTCTAATGGATTTTGTTTTGTCCATGTAAAATATTAACTGTGTACATCCACGAAGTGAAGTATCCTCTCCCCTTCATTGGTGGGAAAGGGGTCGAATGTGGGTAGGTGAATAGATTGGTTTAATGACAAATCGTTGACCACCTTAGGCATGAAGGAGGGGTTCGTTCTTAGTGTTACCCTGTCCTTGTGGAAAGTAGTATAAGGGGGGCAGGTCATTAAGGCCTGTAGTTCTGACACCATTTTGGCTGAAGTTATGGCCACTAGCAGCACAGTTTTCTATGTACACATCTGTACAGTAACTGTCTCAGCAGGTTCAAATGGGTGCTGGGTCAGCTTTTCCAGAATGACGTTAAGGTCCCAGGGTGGTGGGATGGGCTTTCTTAGAAGCCTTGTGTGTAAGACCCCTTTTAAGAAAAGCTGAACACTGAGCCTTGCTAGTAAGGGAGGGTCTAGTGGTAGGCAGAGATTGCAGAAAGCTGAACTTTTACTGAAGAGTATGAAAGTCCGCCTTTTACTAGTTGACACACATATGCAAGAAAGTACAGTTGTGTACCTACCATAAATGTAGATGTTAGAGTGTATTTACTGTTGCAGTCATTACTCTTGGGTTATCCTGCTGGCAGGCTACCCACAGTCGGCCCGAGTTCCAAAGTCTAGGTCTGGCGTCGGTTGCCGTCGCCTCTTCCCTGACCATCAGTGTGCCAGGGGTATAAAAGACGCAGCCAATGCCATTTTCTTCAGTTTTTCTTGCCCCAGATGTCAGGTGCCCCAAACAGGTAGGCTGAAAAATATATATCAAAAAGAAATGCATACACAAAAATAACATTTCCTTCATCTACAAGCAAATACACGAAAAAGGTTGTATAGGGTAGAGAAGTGCAGATAAGGCCCAGCAAAGAGAAGGGGGATGGAGGGTGGGTAACCTGGACTGCAACAGTGAATACACTCGAACATCTATATTTATGCTAGGTACACAACTGTACCATGTTCATCGTGTTTCACTGTTGCAGTCATTACTCTTGGGTTGAATCCCAAAGCTGAGGAAGGGTGGCTGGGCTAAATAGGATTAGGAGAGGCTATGAGACCCTGCAGAACTGCAGTGGCGAAGCCTGTTCTGGACTTAGAGTAGAGAGCAAGTGGTAGTGCTGTGTAAAGGTGTGCACTGAACTCCAAGTTGCAACCTCTAAGATTTCTTTGGCTGGTACTATCCTGAGAAAGGCTGAAGTGGCTGCTGCTCTGGTGGAATGAGGCCCAAAGCCCTTAGGCACTGATTTGTCATGTTGAGAATAGGCAAAACGGATGCAATGGTCTATCCATTTAGAAATAGTCTGTTTTAAGATAGCCTTTCCTTGTGATCCTGCAGCATATGACACTAGAAGTTGCTCAGTCTTTCTGAAAGCTTTAGTTCTGTCTAAGTAGAAGCGTAACTGCCTGTGTATATCCAAAGAATGCAGAATTTTCTCCCCCTTGTTCTGTGGATTTGGATAAAAGGTAGGCAAGTGAATGGTCTGATTGAGGGCCACACTGGACACCACCTTAGGCATAAATGTAGGGTTTGTCCTCAGAGAAAACCTGTCTGGATGAAAAATGATGAAATGTTCCACAGCCATGAGTGCTTGTAACTCCGAGACTCGTCTTGCAGAGCTAATGGCTAGGAGCAGAGCTGTTTTCCAGGATAAGAATTTAATATCCGCTGTTGATGCTGGCTCGAAAAGAGGCAGTGTGAGTTTTTCCAAAACAAAATTGAGGTCCCAGGCCAGAATTGGTGCTCTCCTTGGAGGCCTAATGTTTTTTGCCCCTCTGAGGTACTGCCTTATTAAAGGGTGAGAAAAAGATAGGTGGTTCCGTATTGTAATGTGCAGAAATGGCAGAGGCATGAATCTTAACTGATGAGAAAGAAAGGCCTTTGTTCAGCATCTCAGTCAGGTATTGTAAAATCTGAGGAATGTTTGGTACAGATGTGTCAATGCCTTGTCCCTGGTTTCAAGCACAGAATCTCTTCCATTTTTCTGCATAAGACTTTCTGGTACTGGGCCTCCTGGCCTCCAAGATGACATCCATAACTGCTTTTGAAAGGGGAGCATTCATTATGGCTACATTATCCGCCATGCTGCCAGATTTAAGGTCCTGAGTTGGCTGTGCAGGATCTGACTGCTTTGTTGGGTCAGCGAGTGAGAAGTCTGAGGCATATCCATGCTGGACCTTGAGACAAGCTCTTCAGGATTGGGTACCAGTGTTGCCGTGGCCAATCTGGTGCAATCAGAATCATTTTTGGCTTCTCTTGTCTGACCTTTAGGAGTACTCTGGGAAAGAGAGGTAGTGGGGGAAAGGCATATACTGTTAGATTTTTCCAGCTGAATGATAGGGTGTCCACTTTCCATGCTTGCTTGTGGTAAGTCCTTGTGCAAAATTACTGCAATTGACAGTTGTGAGGGGAGGCAAATAGATCTATGTCTGGACATCCCCATTTCCTTGTTATCATCCTGAAGACTTGTGGATCCAGTTTCCATTCGTGGGGATCCGGGAGGTTTCTGCTTAGTTCGTCTGCCAGAGTATTTGTTTTTCCTGACAGGAATTGAGCTTGCAGATGAAGTTGAAAGGCCGATGCTGTGTCCCATAAGGTCATTGCTTGTCTGCAGAGGGGGTAAGAATGAGTACCTCCCTGCTTGTTTATGTACCACATGACCATAGTGGTGTCTGTCTTTATTAGTAACTGTCCTGGATGAAGCAGGTCCTTGAAAGCTGTCAGGGCATTTTGAACAGCTAGCATCTCATTTTGATTAATGTGAAGATGCATCTGGTTTGCAGGCCATGTGCACTGAATACATTTTCCTGCCACATGGGCCCCCCAGGCATAATCTGATGCATCCGTTGTCAGTGTCTGTCTGGCTGTGGGTAATCTGAATGGCAGACCCTTGTTGTGGTGACAGGCTTCTGCCCACCACTGAAACTCCTGTTGTAGGCAGGGAATGAGTGCAATTACTGTCTCCAGGCTGTGGCAATGCTGAGTCCAAACACTTTCCAGGTACCACTGTAGTTTCTTCATATGCAGTCTGGCATATGGAATTAGTAAAATGCAGGATGCCATGAAACCAAAGGCCTGCAGGATTTTCCTTGCAGATAAGTGGGTTTTTGTTGCCAATTTCTTGAAGTAGTCAGTTGTTTTTGCTCGTCTGGCATAAGATAAGCCATCTGGGCAGTTGTATTTAAGCTTGCGCCCAGGAATATTATCTCTTGAGAGGGCACTAGTTTTGATTTCTTTTCGTTTACTGTGTACCCTAGGCCCATTAGTAATTTTTTTACAAACGTCAGATGCTTTAGAAGAGTGTCCTTGTTCTCTGCTTGAATTAGGCAGTCGTCCAAGTAGGGATAAATTTGAATTCCTTTTTGTCTGCAGAACGCAATTACTGGTGACAGGCATTTTGTAAAGACCCTGGCCGCAGTAGATAAGCCAAAGGGCAGTGCAGAGAATTGGTAATGCATTGAGCCAGCTATGAATCTGAGGTATCTTCTGCAAGAATTTCTGATTGGGACATGCAGGTATGCCTCTTTTAGGTCCAAAGTTACTAGCCAAGCCCTTTCGCCCAGCATGGGCAGTAACTGCTGAAGAGTCAACATCTTGAATTTTGGAACTTCCAGAAACGTATTTAGCATAGATAGGTCCAGAATTGGTCTCCAGGTTTTGTCCTTGCCTCTGCTCTTGGTGTGGTACTTGCTGAATGGCCCTCATGTCCATGAGGGCTGAAATTTGTTTTTGTGCCTCTGCCCATTGATTGTGCGGCAGGTCTGGCATGCCCTTTGACCTTGGAAGGGTGTGGAAATGGAACCTGTAGCCTTGGGACACTATGTTGAGAACCCATTTGTCTTGGGGTAACCATTTGTCAATTTGATGAAAAAAGTGCTAGTTTTCCCCCTAAGGGGGCTGTCAAAAGGAAACTGCTTGGAACTGGAAGAGTAAAGTCATTGGGACTGTTTCCTGTAAAGTCGTGATTTGTCTTCTCACCTTTTGGAGGTAGGAGCACCCCATTGTTTAAGCCTGTATGAGCCTTAGGGCTGAGATCTGCCTCTAGGACGCCTGTATCTGCCTCTTTGTGGTCTGTCTGAGACTGGAAAGGACCAATTTTTAGAAGGCCAGTTCCTGCTAAACCTGGGTGGCTGCACCTGTAAGAAATCCTTGACTGTCTGCATGGATTTTGCTTTATCCTCTTTTTTTTTCAACACCTCTTCTGCTTTAGTACCAAACAAAGTATCATGCTGTAATGGTGCATCTAATAATTTTGCTTTAACATGTTCAGGCAGATTTTGTTCCTTTAACCAAGCATGCCTTCTAATAACAGAACCTGTAACAGCGGCCCTGCAAGATGCCTCCAATGAATCATAACCACATTGCAAAGTATGCTTTCCCACTTGTTCAGCTGCATGCAATAAATCCTGCAATTCCTTGTTCTCAGAACATTCAGTATTTGTCAGCATTTTCTGTTTAAGTAGTGACAGTAAATATTGCTGATATTTAAGCATATGAAATTGACAATTTAAAGCCCTTACAGCCAGGGTGGCAGAAGTGTATACTTTTATCCCACATCTGTCTAAAGCCCTAGAATCCCTATCAGAGGGGACAGGGTTTTTTTGCAGTAGCGGACTTAACTCCCTTGGGACCCTGGGATATAGTTTCTGGGTCAGCAGCGGGGTTTTTATATAGGAATTTATGAGAATCCGGGACCCTGTAGTATCGGTCTGGCTTAGCAGGTGCAGGGGGTAAAGAGTCAGGGGATAGTCCGGACTCTAAAAATACATCTACAATGTCTAAAACAGGAGGAATGGCAAGGGGTCTATGCTGAGGAAGTAGCAGGAAGTCTCTGTGCCTTTTCTTACACTCTGAATAATCTTGGCTCTCCCAGTGGAAATGCTCCCTCATAGTATGCAGTGTTTCCCCAAAGGAATAATCCTCAGGAGGAAAGGCTGAAGGAATGGATTCTTCAGCATCAGAATCCTCATAGGGAAGCATGGACACATCCTGTTCAGAAGAGGAATCAGAGGAAATAGATACCTGACCAGAAGAGTAATACTCTGTCTCTTGCCTAGGCCTCTTATCAGGAGGGGGATGGGAGCCCCTGATCAAAGTAATTAGGTCTTTGGCCATTTTGATCATCTGTTTTTAGGCATGGAAGCCTGAGTAGGAGAATGCTGTACTTGGTTTCTTTGTCTTTAGAGCTGCTTTAGTCTTTGAAGCTGAGGATGGCTTAATATATAGTTGTGTAGGTCTGAAGACACCCTCAGAAGCCGGTGCTGCTCAGCGGCTCCGGACCAATCTAAGGGATTGATTTCAGAGTGTCCAATACCTTGAGTTTCCAAAGGCCCAGTCGGCTCCACGTGGGAGTCGGAAGCGGCCTGTGGCTCTGAGATAGCGGGCGCCAGGGGCTGCGAAAGTGCCTCACTGAGAACTGGTGACTGGCCTAGAAGAGGCTTCGTCATCTGTTTTGGACCTCGGATGCTTGTCCTTGTGTTTTTTGTAAACTCTGGCTGTCGGCTGTTCCGCCGGCATTATATAATTAAATCTTCGGCCAAAATAATGAAATGCAAAATCGAACCGATGCTTGATAGTGCGTTGGTTGAATCTAGCACAAAACTGACAGCTAGCAACATTGTGATCAGGGCCTAGGCAAGGAATACAGTAAACCTAGTGAAAATCCTTATGAGGTATTTGCTTCCCACAAGAAATACAACTGTTAACTTTTTCTGACATCGGTCTGGAGCAAGAAAAAAGTTTCCTCAACGGGGTACTTACCTTTAATGAAGACTTCGGTTCTGAAATTCAGCTTTGAAAATCTCAGGAGTCGGCCGACCGGCACTTACGAACTGCTTTTGCTTCGGGCACTGCGCGGCAAGAAAGACTGAAGAAAATGGCGTCGGTTGCATATTTTATACCCCTGGCGCACTGACGTCAGGGAAGAGGCGACAGCAACCGACGCCGGACCTAGACTTTGGAACCCGGGCTGACTGCGGGTAGCCTGCCAGCAGGATAACCCAAGAGTAACGACTGCAACAGTGAAACACGATGAACATCTAGGGGGGATCTGCAATGCATGTGTCCCTTCCCTTGTCCAGACACCATTTTGAAAACCTTTCCCATTTAGCTAGGTATGATTTTCTTGTAGTAAGTTTCCTGGCCTCCCTCAGGACTGAAAGTACGTCCTCTGAGTAGTGGTGCCTAGAGGGAATTAAAAGTTTAACACCCAGTGTCAGTGACATCTGCAAGTGTGGGTGGATGAGGGTTCCCCTTTTGTGGTGTCAGAAGGTCCAACTTATGCAGTAACCTGTGGTGACTGACCTTGGCTAGATTGTGAAGTAGGAGGAACCAGTGCTGCCTTGGCCAGCAGAGAGTCACCAACAAGATTTTGGTTAGTCTCTCCTGATTTTTAGGAAGACTTTCTGAATTAGTGGGAAGGGGGGGGGGGCATATAGAAACTTCCCCTTCCAAGAAATGCTGAAACCATCTATTCTACAAGCTAGAGGGGAGTTGGTCTTGGTGCAGAAGGTCGGCAGTTGTCTGTTCTGGGAAATACAAACAGGTCCGTCTGAGGAGTGCCCCACCAGTGGACAATGTCTATGAAGACTGTCCTGTCCAGCATCCATTCATTTTGTGGAAAGGATGCCCTGCTTAGAAGGTCTGCTTGTTTGTTGTCCTGCGAGGGGATGTCGGACACCTGCAGGGACAAGTTGTGGCGAGAGGCTAGACCCCATATCAGTAAGTCTGCACAGGTGGCATGCTTTTGTTCCTCTGTTTGTTGAGGTACCACAACTGTGGTGTTGTCTGTAATTATTAGAACACCTGGCAGTAACAAGGGACTGAAGGTTTTCAGAGCCAGAGGACTGCTGCCATTTCTCTCGCATTGATGTGTTTGGCCTTTAAAGAAGGGTGCCATGTTGCTTGCACCCTGTAGAATGCCAAAGTGGCTCCCCATCCTGAATCTGATGCATCTGTATGCATAAAGTACAGTTGTGTACACTTACCATAAATGTAGATGTTAGAGTGTACTCACTGTTGCAGTCATCACATTTGGGTTATCTTCTTGCATTAGCCCTCAATCGGCCTGATTAACAAAGTCAAGAAAAAATAGAGCAATTCCACCAAGGCGCAACTCCACCGGTATTTTCCACACTAACAAGCTTTATTAAAACACACTTTCTTCAGAATAAACCATATGGTTTTATTCTGAAGAAAGTGTATTTTAATAAAGCTTGTTCGTGTGGAAAATACCGGTGGGGTCATGCCTTGGTGGAATTGCTCTATTTAGTCTTGGTTTCGGTTGCTTTTATTGAGCAATTTACTTTCCTGTTCGTTTTGGCTGATTAAAGTCTTGGGTCCTACATCGGTTGCTGTCTTCTTCTGCGACGTCAGGTCGTCAGGGGTAGAAAACATGCAGCAGGACACCATTACATCAGTTTTTCTTGCCCCAGATGTCAGGTGCCCCCTTAATGGAAAGCAATAAAACATATATATACATATATACAAAGATATACCTCCAATAAAAAAAGCAAATACACCAAAAAGGCTTTTAAGCATAGTAAAGGAGAGTAGAGCTATAGCCAGAAAAATCAGGGGGCTGGAGGGAGGGTAACCAGGACTGCAACAGTGAATACACTCGAACATCGACTTTTACAGTAAGTGTACACAACTGTACTATGTTCTTCATGTTTCACTATTGCAGACATCACATTTGGGTAGATTCCCAAAGCTAAGGATGGGAGGAGGAATTTAGATAGCATTTGGACCAGCTATAAGACCCTGCAAGACTGCAGTGGCAAAGCCAACTCTGGATTTAGAGAAAATTGGCAAATGGTAATGCTTGGTGAAGGTATGTACAGAACACCAGGTAGCAGCTTCTACGATGTCCCTGGTAGGGACACCTCTGAGAAAGGCTGTAGAGGTAGATGCAGCCCTGGTTGAATGGGGTTTGATCAGCTGTGGGATAGGTATTCCATGGGGCTTATAGCAGAAATGAATGTAATGACCTATCCATTTAGAAATGGTTTGCTTTGAGATAGCCTTCCTCTCTGCCCCGGCAGCAAATGCCACCAGCAGTTGTTCAGATTTCCTTTGAGGTTTAGTCCTGTCCAAGTAAAATCTAAGTTGTCTGTGCAGATCTAAGGAGTGCAGTATCCGTTCCCCTTTGTTCTGTGGATTAGGAAAGAAGGTTGGCAAATGAATGGACTTACTGAGAGCAACACTGGATACCACCTTGGGCATGAAGGAGGGATTGGTTCTGAGGGACACCCTGTCCGCATGAAAGATGATGAAAGGCTTTACTGCCAGAAAGGCCTGTAATTCAGATACCCTTCTTGCTGAAGTGATTGCTAAAAGGCTGTTTTCCAAGAAAGGAATTTTAAATCTGTACTATTAGCTGGCTCAAAAGGAGGAAGAGTGAGTTTCTCCCATACAAAGGTAAGGTCCCAGGCTGGAGTTGGGGCTCTCCTGGGTGTTCTTAAATTTTTGGCCCCTCTGAGGAACTGCCTGAGCAGTAGATGAGAGAAGTGGGGAGGTTCTGTGTTGTAATGAGCTGAAATGGCTGAGGCGTGAATTTTGATGGAGGAAAAAGAAAGGCCCTTTTGAAGCATCTCAGTTAAGCATTGCAAAATCTGAGGCAAGTTGGGCGCTGCTGTGCTCATCCCTTAAGATTGGTTCAAGGCACAGAATCTTTTCATTTTTTCAGCATAAGATTTTCTAGTACTAGGCCTCCTTGCCTCTAAAATGATATACATCACTGGTAATTAGCCAGGCTGCTACGTTCAGGGTTTGAAGCTGAGGGTGCAGAATCTGGTTTTCCTGCTGAGACAACAGGGTAGGGGTCAGAGGTAGATGCCATGGGGCCAACAGTGACACACTGTGCAAGAGGGGGTACCAGTGTTGGCGTGGCCAATCTGGTGCAATCAATATCGTCCTTGGTTTGTCCTGCTTGATCTTTAGTAGTACTTTGGAGAGGAGAGGCAGAGGAGAAAAGGCATAAACTGATTTTTCTAATGAAGGACATAGCATCCACTTTCCAAGCTTGTTTGTGGGGATTCCTTGTGCAAAATTTGTCCGATTGGTAGTTCTGGGGGGAGGCAAACAGGTTTATATTTGGGCTCCCCCATTTGTTTGTCAACATGTTGAAAATCTTTGGTTCCAGTTTCCACTAGTGTGGGTCCATGAGGTTTCTGCTTAGTCCATCTGCCAGTGTATTTAGTTTTCCTGGTAGGAACTGAGCTTGTAGATGCACTTCGTAGCTCAAGGATAGTCTGCAGAGGAGGTAAGAATGGGTACCCCCCTGCTTGTTTATGTACCACATATAACAGTGGTGTTGTCAGTTATTACCATTAATTGTCCTGGAAGAATGTGGTCCTTGAAGGCTGTCAGAGCATTCTGTAGAGCTAACATTTCTTTTTGATGGATATGCAGGTGCATTTGACTTGGGTTCCATTTGCCCTGAATGCACTTCCCTGCCAGGTGAGCCCCCCATGCATAGTCTGATGTGTCTGTTATGGTTTGGGCGGCAGGGGGTAGGGTGAATGGTAGTCCCTCGTTTTGGTGGCAAGCCTCTGCCCACCAAAGAAACTCTAGGCGTAGGCAAGGTATGATAGGAATTATTGCTTCTAGACCCTGAGAATATTGACACCATAGGCTTTTTAGATACCACTGTAGTTTCCTCATATGCAGTCTTGCATATGGAATTAGAAGAATGCAGGAGGCCATGAACCCAAAGGCTTGCAGTTTTTGCCTTGCAGATAGGGTTTCCGTGGCCACTAGTTTGAAGTAGGTTGTCAAATGAATTTGTTTCTCTGGCATGAGGAAAGCCATCTGGGAAGTTGTATTCAAGCTTGCTCCCAGGAATATAATTGGTTGACAGGGTACCAGGTGCGATTTCTTTTCGTTTATGGTGTACCCTAGACAAGTTAGCACCCTTTGTACAAAGGTCAGATGATTCAAAAGCTTGTTCTGTCTTTCTGCCTGAATTAGACAATCGTCCAGATATGGGTATATTTGAATATTTCTTTGTCTGCAAAATGCAATGACTGGAGCTGGGCACTTTGTGAATACCCTGGGAGCAGTAGATAAGCCAAAGGGCAGTGCAGAGAACTGACAGCACGTGTAGCCTGCTTTGAAGCATAGGTATCTTCTTCAAGATTCCCTGATTGGGATGTGCAGGTAGGCTTCCTTTAAATCGAGTGCTGACAACCAGGCATCTTTGCCTAGCATAGGAAGCAACTGGTGAAGAGTCAGCATCTTGAATTTTGGAATCACCAAAAAGGTATTTAGATTAGACATGTCCAGGAGAGGACACCATGAATAGTATTTTCTGGGTACCAGGAAAAGTCTTGAGTAGAAACCTTGTCCCTTTTCCTCTTCTGGCACAGTTTGAATAGCCTTTATGCTTAAGAGAGACAGTACTTGCTTTTGAGTCTCTGCCCCCTGATTTGGGGGTAGATCTGGCCAACTGTTTCGGGTTGGTAATGTGTGGAAGTGAAATCTGTATCCTTGGGACACTGTATTTAAAACCCATTTGTCCTGGGTAATGAGCTCCCTGTTTTTTGCATGTAGGTCAATCTTTCTCCCCCAGAGGGGCAGTCAGTTGAGAAGTGCTTGGAAGTTTCAAAATGAAGTCATCGAGGCAGTTTACCATAGGAGGGAGTTTTACTACTCCCACATTTGGAAGAGGGGGGCCCCCCACTGCTTAGTCCTGTGCATAGCCTGGGACTGAAGCCTGGGGGTTCTGCTGGATCTGGGTTTGGACTGAGAAGGCCTAGAAGAGGCAGGAAAGGGCCAATTCTCACAAGGCCAATGCATACTAAATCTTGGAGGCTGTACAACAGGCGGTCCTGATTTAGGGAGCATCCAGTAATTTAGCTTTAACATGATCTGGCAAGGATTGTTCCTTAAGCCAAGCATGCCTTCTAAGTACACACCCAGTGACAGCAGCCCTGCAAGATGCCTCTAGTGAATCAAAACCACAATGCAAAGTATGTTTTCCAACTTGCTCAGTAGAATGCATTAAATGCTGTAAATAAGAAGTTATGTACCTACCATAACGTTCCATGTTAGTTGTCTTCTCTCGCCTTCTTTCTTGCTTGATGGGTTCGGAGCCGATCCCTCGGCTCCGACTCGGCACTTGCTAAGCTCGAGAGTCACTTTTACCAGCTCGAGGCAGCCCCATATCCCATGATGCAAGGCGGTAAGTACCCAGATCTCGTTTGCTGACAAAGGGCAATAGCACCAAGCATAAAATACTTCCCAAAGGAAGAAAGAAAACTTACAGATGGAAGAAGGACCAGGTCTGAATGGTCTTCAGCATAACAGTTTCTTATACAAGGTTTGTCCAGGCCAGGGGGAAGGAGGGAGGGTCAAGAAAGAAGGCGAGAAGACAACTAACATGGAACGTTATGGTAGGTACATAACTTAATGTTAAGTTGTCAATCTCGCCTTCATTCTTGCTTGATGGGACGCGTCCCTAGCACCTCTATCCTGGGTGGCTCAATGGAACAAACTCTTGAGGACTGTAGAGCCAAAACTGGCTCTGTCCCTGGAGGCCAAGTCCAATTTGTAATGGGAAACAAAAGTGTGAGGAGTAGCCCAAGTGGCGCTGCACAAATAGTGTCCAAAGGAAGTCTAGCTTGAAAGGCTGTAGAAGTAGCTAAGCTCCTAGTTGAATGTGCTTTAGGTTTTGAGCACAGCTGTTTTCCCCTGAGTATAAATTTCAGAGATGACCGAAGAAAGCCATCTGGACAAGGTCACTTTAGAAACAGGAAGGCCTTTTTATTATCCGCATAGGAAACAAAAAGTTGATCAGATTTTCTAAATTTTTTGTTCTGTCCAAATAATATCTAAGTTGACGGTGGACATCAAGATAATGTAGCTTTTGTTCAGCTCTATCTGAATAGTTAGGAAAAATACAGGAGATCAATGGATTGATTCAGATTGTTCTTTGAAGCGACCTTAGGTAAAAAGGTTGGATTAGTTCTCAAAGATACTCTGTCTTTGTGAAAAACCAAATAGGGGGGTCGAACCGAAAGAGCATGAAGTTCAGACACCCTCCTGGCAGATGTAATAGCCACTAGGAATAAAGTTTTCCAAGAAAGATATTTCAGGAACAAGAAACAGCTGGCTCGAAGGGGAAGAATCAAGGATGTCAGCACTAAATTTAGATCCCACTGAGGAGGAGGATTCCTGATTGGAGGTTTTAGTAGGAAAATTCCTTTCAAGACGGCCCTGCAGAGCCTATGGGACATAATATTATGATCTGCTATCCCGACATGAAAATTGGAAATAGCAGCCAATTGAACTCTGACTGTGGAAGAAGAGGAGCCTGCATGAAAAATCTCTGCTAAGAAGTCCAGGACTGCCTGAACAGGGGCAGTAAAAGGATCAATATTTTGGGCCTTAGCCCAATAAGAGAAACGTTTCCATTTGCTTGTATAAATCCTCCTGGTAGAGGATTTTAGCGAAGCTACTATGATGTCTCTAACTGGGTTAGAGATCAAAGGAAGCCTGGCTAAGGAAGGAAGTGGAGCAACCATGCTGTGAGGTTGAGAGAAGGGATTGACCGGTGCAGCTGACCCGATTGGCGAATCAGAAGATCTGGCACTGGGTCCAGATGCCACGGCTGCACCAAAAGGTGATGATGGAGGAACTGGAACCAAACTTGTCGAGGCCAGTAAGGTGCAATGAGAATCAATTTGGCTCTCAAAACGGTAGCTTTCTGGATCACCTGAGGGATCAGAGGAAATGGTGGGAAGGCATAAAGAAGTCCCTGGGGCCAATCCTGGGTCAGAGCGTCTCTGGGGGGATGGCCTGATAGAGGGAAGAGGCTGAAGAAGTCTGGACATTTGCTGTTTTGGGGAGTAGCAAAAAGATCGCAACATGGACGACCCCATTCCAGAAAAATCTCTTCCGCTATAGATTGCTTGAGAGACCACTCGTGAGGCATGAGGATAGCTCTGCTCAATCTGTCCGCTATAATGTTGGTTTTCCCAGGGATATGCGTTGCTACCAGAAACCGATGAGAGGAGATCGCCCATTGCCATAGTCTGAGCGCTTCTCGACACAAGGGTAGGACTTGGTTCCGCCCTGTTTGTTGATATACCAAACTACAGACATGTTGTCTGTGTGGACTGCAATTGTCCCTACGGGAAGAAAGTCGTTGAGGGCTTGCAACGTTAAAAGCACTGCTCTCATCTCCAGGACATTTATGTGCAGATGGTACTCGAGCGGCTGCCACGTCACATGAACCATCCTGCCCTGATAATGACCCCCACCCGATCAGGGAGGCATCCGTGGTGACAGTGGCTATCGGGGATGGGGGTACAAAGTACCTGCCTTGGTGAACCTGAGACGATGTGATCCACCAAGCAAGATGCTCTTTGCATGTCTGTGTCACCAGAATCTGGTGACGCATTGGAAGTTGCTGGTATGACCACTGTGTGAACAGCATCCACTGAAGAAGGCGCATGTAGAATCGAGCCAGGGAAGAAGAGTAATGGCCGCAGCCATGAGACCTAATACCTTTAGAACCATTCTGGCCTGTATTTTCTTGCTGGCCAGAATGATCCTGACATGAGTCTGAATGTCTGAAACTCTTTGTTCTGTAAGGGTAGCTGACATCCGAACAGTGTTTAAGTTTGCGCCTATGAAGGTAATAGACTGGCAGGGCGATAAGGATGACTGTTCGAAGTTGATTGAGATGCCCAAATGAGAACAAAGGTCTATTGTGTAATCCCTGGCTTGTATAAGCTGATGCCTGGTGGTGGCTGACAGGAGCCAGTCGTCGAGATACGGAAACACCTGGAATCCTTGGCGTCTCAGGTGAGCCGTGACCACTGCCATGCATTTGGTGAACACTCTGGGGGCTGTAGTGAGACCAAAGGGCAGGGCTCTGAACTGGAAATGACTGGACCTCAGCCGAAAGCGGAGAAATCTCCTGGAGCGTCTGTGAATTTTGATGTGATAGTACGCATCCTGAAGATCTATTGAGCACATCCAATTGTCCTTCTGTAAGAAGGGCAGAATTGACTGAAGAGTGACCATTCGGAATCTTGTCTTCCTGACAGACTTGTGGAGTCTGGTGAGATCCAATATTTGTCTCCAGTCTCCCGTCTTTTTGGGGACCAAAAAGAACCTTGAGTAGATTCCAGGCTCTGAATGGTCTATTGTAACTGGCTGAATGGCTCTTTTTTGCAGTAGTTTTGAGATTTCTGACTCTGCAATCTCCCTTAGACCGGTGGTACATCTGGAAGGGAACTTGAGGGAAGGGACTTTCCTCGAAAGGAATTATGTAACCCTTGGATATGATCGACTGTACCCATCTGTCTTGAGTGAGGGAATGCCAGGCTTCTGGGTACAGTGATAATCTTCCCGACTGCCTCCAAGGAGGGACAGCCGGGCAACACCTCAGGGATGCTGAAAGGGCTTGTCAGAGAGAGGCTCCCTGTTTCCCTGGTTCTTGGACCCCTCTGCCTCTAGAGCGGCGTCTGTTGTTGTTACCCCTCTGCCTCTAGGGGTAAACTGACCACGTGAATCGGCGTGACTCCTTGGGATTTCGGAACCACATCTTCCCGCCCTTCTGTCCTTTGGGATAAGGTCTAGAAGGGGTGGAAAAACGGACTCCAACAGCAGAAAGAGTCTTGCCGTCCTGCTCGCACCTGGTCAAGGTTTCCTTCACCTGAGGGCCAAACAAAGCTGACCCATCAAAGGGAGAATTTGTGAAGGGCGCCTTAAAGGGATCCATAAAATCACATAGCCGCATCCAGGCTTGGCGTCTAAGAGCCACACCTGTACCTGCGGCTCTACTCGCTCCATCCGCAGCATAAGATATTAGCCGCATGGAGGAGTTTGCAATGGAATTGAGGGTTCCTAGCTGCGAAGCAATTTTTCTTGAGCCCCTGCAGCTGTAGGATCCTGAACTACTTCTCCCAGCTCCTTCAGGATATCCCTCTGGAGTCTGGTGAAGTGACATAGGTAATTCAGCGAGCATAGCAAAGGTCGCTGAGGAAAACATCCGCTTACCGTACCTATCCATGGTCCTAGAGTCCTTATTAGGAGGATGGGCGGCACGGAAGGATCTGCAAGTTCCTTTTGGTGGCCGCAGCCACCACCATGGCATCAGCGGGGACACCCTTAGTAAGGAATTGTTTGTCACACGGGCAGTGATAAATTTTGAAGGCCTCCTAGGGACTGGCTCTACAGAGTCAGGAGCTGCCCGCCTTTCGTGCAATAACCTGCATAAGGGGTCGAAGGCGGAGACACCCAGGAGGTGGAGGGCCGAGATCCAAACGCCTCTAGGTATACTGACTCATCCTCAGAGGGATTGTTGGTGGGCCAGTTTCCCCTCTGTTTCAGAAGTTCTAGGATGTCTGAGAAGGAGACATCCTCAGAGAGGATCTAGGGATCCCTCTGACTCATCAAAGTCAGTATCCGAGTGACAGACTCGGGAGTCTACATGCTTCCTCTTACAAGTCCTCTTCCTAGGGGGATCTCCCGAAACATCAGGAGAATCCTCGGAAGAGGGGGAAATTCCCAATGGGGAAACCTGAGGCGGAGGATCTCTGGGTCCTGTAGCAACAGAAGTGGCAGAGATGTCAACAGGTACTATAGAGGGAGGAGCTACGGGAACAGACTGCTGACTGATACCAGTGGCCAGTACACTCTTCATCACCTCGAATGCTCCCCTCCCAGGCAGGTCCGAGAGAACCCTCTCCGAAGAGCTAGGAACTCCAGGGACCACCGAAAGGGAAGTCTCCGAGGCAGATGTCGGAGCCGAGCTCACCAAGGCCGAGGCTCCAAGGGCAAGAGCGGGTTCGTACAAGGGTCCGATGCCACTCACCCCTCGGAGGAGACCATGGAAGCCCGACCACGAATCCCTCTAAGGAAGGTCTCGAAGAGGAGATAAGAGTAGAGGCTGAAGGAACAGAAGGGGTATCCGTCCTCCAGCCGTAGCAGTAACCATTCCCGAAGACTCCAACTCCAAGCTCTGGGGTAGAGTTGAAGGAGGAACTGTAACGGGGTGTGGACCAACAGTCGTCTGTTGAGACGGACTGTGTAACATTTGGGCCAGTACCTGTGACTTAAGTAATCTACTGACCACTCTCTCTAGGTCATGATCTGACAACCTGGATGACCTTGAAGATCGGCTCCGATGGCTCCGTTCTGATAGAAGAGGTGAAGCCGGAGCCGAAAGTATCGGCCCCAAGGAAGGAGACCCCGACCTCTTCCTGGAATGAGCCACCGGAGCCGATACTATAGATCCTGTCGGAGCCGACCTCTCGGAGCCGACAGGAAGCCTCGATGTCGGCTCCAGCGGGCCGATACAGCCACCAAATAACGGTGTCGGAGCCGATCGGAGCCGACACCGATGCCTGTGCCACATGGGTGTCGGAACCGATCGGGCCGACATCGAAGTGGACGATACAGCTTCGGCACCGATAGCCATCGGTGCCAAAGGCTTTGTTAAGCCAGAATCGGCTCCAGCGGTGCCGATCTCGACTCAATGCGAGTCGGGCCGAGGCCGTGAAGCTTAGATACAGAAGCCTGGGCCTTGGAAGGTTTAACTGATTTGGATGGAGCCGACTTAGCGGAGAGCCCTCCGGCTTAAGAAGGCCCCTAAGGATCAGTTTATTCGTCTTTCCTGCAGGACTCTCTGGCTGAAGGAATGACAAATAGCACAGGAGTCCTGCAGGTGAAGAGGGCCCAGGCAATAAAGGCAAGAAGTGTGACCGTCTGTCAGAGACATCTTCTGACAGCACGAGTCACACTTCTTAAAACCTGAGACCCTCTCCTTTGACATGGTGCTTTACACAAACACACACACACACCAGTCAAAAATTAACTTAAATAAAATACCCAAAAAGGTATTTCTATAAACAACACACACACCCTAACAGGGAGGGATGGGATGGGTAAATTTGACTAAAAATAATTAGAAAAGACAGGGATTTTCTGTCACAAAAGGTAAAAAATTAACTAATAACTAACAATTAAGGGTTTTTTTAAGAAAAAGGGGCTTAAATATCCAAAAAGAGAATCACTTACCAGGAGCTGGTAAAAGGAGGACCTCATAAGCGAAGCGGCAAACGAGATCTGGGTACTTACCGCCTTGCATCATGGGATATGGGGCTGCCTCGAGCTGGTAAAAGTGACTCTCGAGCTTAGCAAGTGCCGAGTCGGAGCCGAGGGATCGGCTCCGAACCCATCAAGCAAGAATGAAGGCGAGATTGACAACTTAACATTCCTTATTTTAAGCACAATCAGGAATCAACATCATTTTCTGTTTAAGCAATCCAATAATATGCTGCTGATACTTTAACATGAAACTGGCAGTTTAAGGCCCTAATGGTCAAAGTTGCAGAAGTGTATACCTTCTTACCCCATCTATCCACCGCCCTGGAGTCTCTATCAGAGGGGGGTAGGATTTTTGGCAGTAGTAGCTTTAATGCCCTTGGGACCCTGTGAAATGGTCTCAGGATCCGCAGTAGGATTTTTGAAAAGGAACTTGTGAGAGTCAAGAACCCTGCAATACCTTATCAGGTTTTCTGGGAGCAAGAGGTAGAGTGTCAGGGGCCAAGCTAGATTCTGAAAAGGCGTCATCAACAATGTCTAGTACAGGAGGGATAGCTGTGCTGGGGCAGGAGTAAGGAATCCCTAAGCTTCTTTTTAGAATCAGAGAAATCCTGACTTTCCCAACGAAAATGCTCCCTAAGAGTATGCAAGGTTTCACCAAAAGAGAAATCCTCGGGGGGGTCAGAGTCCTCAGCATCAGAATCCTCACAGGTAGATAAAGGTAAATCCTGGTCAGAGGAAACAGAACTTCAGAATCCTGGTCAGAAGTATTATAAGCAAACTTAGTCCTAGGTCTCAGAGGGGGAAGGTTGGCTTCCCCAGATTGAAGTAAAAAGATCTTCAGCCATTCTTATTTGTTTTTTAGGCACAGAGGCCTGTCCATAGGGTTTGGGCATCAGTTTTCTAGGCATGGATTGAGTTTTAGGCCTTGAAGAAAAAGATGGTGTCTGTTTAATATGCAGGTCAGAAGGCCTGAATATACCTTCAGAAGCTGGTGCCTGCACAGTGGCTCCGGACCCATCCTAAGTAGAGACATCCACAGGTTCCACAACTGAAGCATCTAGCGGCATACCGGACTCCGAATGGGTCTCAGTAGAGGCCTGCAAATCTGAAGTAGCGGGTATCAGGGGCTGTGAAAGCACCTCACTGAGTACTGGCGACTGGCTTAGGAGAATCGTCGTCGGCAGCTTTGGACCTAGGCGGCCTGTCTCTGTCTTTGCGTTTTTTCAGAATGCTGGTAGTCAGATGGCTTACCAAAGACATATCTGGAAAATTGAACAGAGCACCAAAATATTTAGAAGCGAAAATATACAGATGGATAGTTTGTGGTTTTAAATAAGGCACAAAACAGACAGCAAGGTATGTTGTGGTCAGGGCCTAGGCAAGGAATACAGTACGAATGAAAATCTTTATGATGTATTTGCTTTCCACAAGAAATGCAATTATTTACTTTTACTGACATCGGTTTAGAGCAAGAAAATGTTTCCCCAACGGGGTACTTAGCTTTTAGTTGAAGACGTCAGTTCTGAAACGCGAAAACGAAAATTTCAGAAGTCTGCCGACCGGCACATGCGAACTGCTTCTGCTTCAGGCACCGCACGGCAAGAAAGACTGATGTAATGGCGTCAGCTGCATGTTTTATACCCCTGACGACCTAACGTCACAGAAGAAGAGGCAGCAACTGACGCAGGACCCAAGACTTTGTTAATCAGACCGACTGAGGGCTAGTGCAAGCAGATAACCCAAATGTGATGACTGCAACAGTGAAACATGAAGAACATCCTGAAGTGCTTGGATGAGGCCCTCATCTCCTTTAGGTTAATGTGCACCTTCTTCAGTTTGGGCTGCCACTTGCCCTGGACTCTGGATACCTGTCCAAGTTCCCCAGGCTTTGTTTGAAGTATCTGTGTAAATCATTTCAGCTGGAGACTGGTTTGAAGGGAAGCCCTGAATTGTGATTCACCTGGGCCACCCACCACGAGATCTCTTTTTTTAAGACTAGGTATGAGGGGAAATTCTCAGTGTTTAGAGGATAAGTGGGTTGGGGAACATACTATTTTTAGGTACCACTGAATTTTCCTCATATGCAACCCATCTACAGGGAGCACCAGGATGATTGCTGCCATGAAACCCAGGGTCTTTAGAAGTTCCCAGGTGGAGCATGTGTCAAAGGAGGAGATGGAACAGAAATAAGCTGTAAGACTTTACATCTCCTCCTGAGGCAGTTAGGTCTGCATCTTTCTGGTGCCCAATCTGTAGCCTAGGAACACTAGGTCCTGGGTGGGCTGAAGAAGAGATTTTATAATTAACTGTGAACACCAACTGCAAGAGGAGGTTGAAGGTGAACTAGAGGTGTTGCAGTAAAAGCTTGGTAGCTTGAAACAAAATCATCTAAACAAGGGAAAATCTGAAAAACCTGAGTTTGGCAAAAAACTATCACTGGTGCTAGACATTGAACACTACTGAGGCTGTGGAAAGTATAAAAGGCAAAGCAGTAACCAAACTGAGATGAGCCAGTACAGAACGTGACAAATTTCCTGCAGGAGGGGCAAATGGGAATACGTACACACACATCCTTTAGATCAGGAGAAAATAGGTGGATCTGTTGAATAATAAGAGGAAACAGGGTCTGCAGTAACAGCATCTCGAAAAGTTAGCATCTTCAGTAAGGTGTTTAGCAAAAACTCATCCAGTATGGATCTCTATTAATAGTAGTCTTCTTGGAAGCAGGAACAGTCTGGATTAAAAACTCCCTCCCTATAAATTTGGCAGGCAACGGTTCTTTTGTGCCTTGGGTCTGCAGTTTTAGAAGACAGGTGGAAGAAACTGCAGTTGGATGTGGGGAGGAAGTGAGATACCATTCAAAGGAGGGAGTGCCTTCCAAGACACGGCATAACCCATTTTTACAACAGAAAGCATCCACTTGGTCTGTGGTAATTTTCTCCCAATTTGAAATAGACTGAGTTAGTCTTTTGGAGAGAGGCAGGGCAGGATTGGGGGGTGGGGGTGAAGACAACCACAGTGACTTCTCTGAGAAGGGAGACCTCCCAGATCTGGCGTCCCTCTGAGGTTTCGCTGGAAATTTCTTTGTGGGCGCGGTCTTTCTGAATTGGTCTAAATTGCCTTCTAACAAAAGAAATGGGCTTGGCAGGTTAGTTCCTTTGGTATCTGAGTAGAGATGCAAGCAGAATATGTCTGCAGTCTAACAGTTTTGCTTTGCTCCTGTAAGGCTTTTAATAAGTTGGCTGCCTGCAGCCAAACAAAATATTTTTGTTCAAAGATGAATCAAGGAGCTTGGCTTTGAAAACCTCTGGCTTATGTTGACTGAGCAACCATGCATAAATGAAGATGACAGTACCAGTAGCAGCTGGAAGAGGCCTCCGCAGCATCATAACTACATTTTATACTCTAGTGACCTGGGTGGCCTGATTACCAGAGAGAGAATTTGTCGTTTGGACTCTGAGCCCTGGGAATCTACCACTAACTTGTTCAAAGTGTTGAGAATGGACAACAAATATTTGTCCATCTGGGTTTGGTAGTTAATACCCCTGAAAACCAGAGTAGAGGAAGTTTAGACCTTCTTTCCCCACCTACCCATGGCCCTACTGTCCTTGAAGGCACTGTCATTGGAGAGCAATTTATGTGGTTTGTCAGAGAGAGAGACTGCAGATGGGTCTGCAACAGGGTTCTTATACAGGAATTTAAGTTAATCTAGAACTCTTTAGAATTTGTCTAGCCTTTTGGGAGCAGGGGACTAAGAATCAGAAGCTGTAGAGGTAAAACTGGAAGGCATCAAAAAGGGCCCCAGAACTGGATGGGCAAGTGAAGGGGCAGTAATCCGAATAGCGCGCCGTGCTAATGCGTCCGTCTCTAGTGTCATAACATAGTTAGGTAGGGGTTTGAATCCAGCAGGTGGCAAGTGTGTGTGAAGGGGGGTAAGTGTGTATGAAAGAAACATCCCTTTAAATTCAAACTAAAGGGGTGGCGAAAGCCACATAACTATGGGCTAGGCTTATAAATGCCCTTGGGCAGATAGCCTAGTATGAACCTATGAACCTATGAAGGAGTTCCCACTTCCAAGACTCTGTAGTCCCTTTTCTGGGCCTCTGAAATTTGCTTATACTTCCACTCAATTTATCATGTTTAAAATAGCCTCCCTAAGAGAAGCCTCTTTCAGAGGGGAGTCGAGAGAGAGATGGAGTCTTCATCATCTGAAAGGACTTGACCAAGGGAGCAAATTTCAGAGGATTAAGCCGGAATGGTCCGAGTCTGAGACATCTTCCTCTTCAGAGGAAGATGAATAAACAGTAATTTTCTGAGAGGAAGGAGAGGATGGATGAGTAGAGAAAGTTTCAGGGCCATAATGACCTTGAGCAGACCATGAGAGAAATCCATCCACTCCTCCTCTCTAGACAGAGGGGGTGTAGGGACATGTTTTGTCTTTTGTCACTTTTTCTTTGGTGTGATATCTGCTTGAACCAAGCAGGGCAGCTCAGACCCCTGAAGTATCTCAATGTTCCAGGAATTTTTTCTGACTAAAATCTACAAGATGCTTTCTGGCCTTTCAAAAATAAGGTGCGAGTTCCCCTTCTCAGTAGAAGTGGTATCTTTGGTCATATGACCCTCCAATGGCATACTTGCCTCCCATGGTGTCATGGTAGAGGGCATCAGAGGTAGAGTCGGATGTAACACAGGTTTTGTAACCTCAGAGGATGAGTCAGAATCATACTAGGCAGACTGTCAGGCCTAGGCTGAGAGTTTTTCTCGCGGGCTGGAGGTACATCTGGGGATGTAGAGTTTGCCATCTTGGAGTGGGTCAAAAGCTCAAGTTGTTGGGTCTCTATGAAGAAGCTGAGTAAAGATAAATTGGATCGTAAAGTCTTGGGCACAAAGGACTGAGAAAAAGAGGAAGCCTAGTAGTCATGTTCTAAGCCAAGGCAGACTAGACACTGGATATAGAGATCTTTTGTAGAGAATCTGCCTATCGCACTCACACTTACCCCTCCTATCGCACTCACACTTACCCCTCCTAGCGGACATTAAAAAGATATTGCAAAATAATTTATATAAGTAAAGGTAGGTTCCCCAATGGGGCACTTATCTGTTTTTCTTTAGTAGCCAAAGTACCAACAACCATACAAAAATCAGTCTGAGGGGTGCAAGATCTGTATTCAGGCTGGTGGCGAGAGTCTGAGGATGTATGACATATGTCTGCCTATGTATCCCTACCCTTGCAAGCTCAGATCATACATAGGATGTACATTCCATGGAAGGTTAAGCTTTGGTACCCTGGCAGTATGTCAGTGGTGAAAATCTATTTGTATGGAATACTGCAACAGTGACAACAGTCAGGACATCCTGAACTTCTCTACAAGAAATGACTGGAATCGGGACATGACAGATGAGCAGATTAAGTGCTCCAAATCCAATGCAGCAGAAGAGTATACTTTCTTACTACACCAATCCTGGATATTAGTCTTCTGATTTTGTTACAAGCTGGTGAACTGCTTGGCTTATGGTCCCTGTACTGGACTCAAAGAGAGAAGAATATACATGGTCAGAGCCTCACTCCACTCAAATTTCAAAACAAGTGTGGAGGGATAAATGGTGGAGGATGAGTGTCATCACAGGAGCACAGCCTGGCTGTTTTTTCTCAGCATGCACAAATGTCATCTGTGACAATCAGCTACAAAGGGAAAGGTTGCAATAGCAGACACATTCCTCCTACTGTTCCCTGGATACATACTTAGGAATTTCTGGAAGGTACAGAGAGAATAGTCGTGTAAAATCCTACCATAACCATAGATATCCTTCTCTTCCATGTTGTAGTACTCATACTGTGGGATTTTCCACCTCAGGCGACAGGATGTCTGCTCCTATACAAATTTAAGCCTGGCTGCTGTAGGTGTGTGGGACATCACATGCAGGGCCATAAACCAAGGATCATAAATATGATGTCTGCACACACAGACATCAGAACTTGAACTCCAGTACAATGTATACAAGAGAGCAAGTTGAGGCCAAGAAGCAAAGGGGCTGTACAGAATATCCTGTAGGGGATGTATACAGAGATCAAGGACCAACCAGCCAGAGGAGATGGAAAAAAAGGAGGTATGGAGGGTGGGAAAGAATACTGCAACATGGAAGAGAAGGACATCTATGGTTATGGTAAGATTTTACACAACTATTCTATGTCCTTTTATTCCTATGTTGCAGTATTTATACTGTGGAAGAGTACCACAGCTAGGAGGAGTGAAAGGGGGGGGGGGGCAGAGGTAGAGAATTCAAGGAATCCCTGCAGGATTGCCCTAGCAAATCCTGCTCTGGCCCTGGAGACCTGGTCTAGTTTGTAGTGTTTTGTGAAAGTGTGAACTGTAGACCAGGTAGCTGTTTCCATTATGGAGGCTGTGTCCAGCCCTCTAAGAAAGGCTTTGGAGGTAGCCATGCCTCTAGTGAAATGAGCCCTAACTCCTTGAGGCAACTGTTTGCCATGATGTGAGTAGCAGAAGAGAATGTATTTCTTGATCCAAGAGGAAATGGTTTGTTTGGAGACTGCCTTACCCAGAGCCCTAGGGTGGAAGATGATGAAGAGTTGGTCAGATTTTCTAAAGGGCGTAGTCTTGTTTAAGTAGAATCTCAGTTGTCTGTGTACATCTAGGGAATGAAGGATCCTCTCTGCGGTACTAGTTGGAGAGGGGAAGCAGGTAGGTAAGTGAATGGACTGATTTAAGGATAGTTCGTTCACCACTTTGGGCATGAAGGGTTTGTGCGCAAGGTCACCCTGTCATTGTGGAAGGTGGTGTAAGGAGGACAGGCCATGAGGGCCTGTAGTTCAGACACTCTTCTAGCGGAGGTGATGGCCACTAAAAGAATGGGTTTCCATGTGCATATTTGTAGAGAAGCTGTGATGGATAGCTCAAAAGGAGGCAAAGTTGAGTGTTTCCAGCACAAAATTCAGGTCCCAGGGAGGGGGTGGGGTGGGCTTGCTTGGTAGTCTGATATGCAAGACCCCACTCAGGAAAAGTTTAGCGTCCAGTCTGGCAAGCAGTTGTGGCTGTAAATGGCAGAAAGGTGGACTTTCACTGAAGAATATGCTAGACCTTCATTAATGAGCTCACATATACAGTTAAGGACAAGTGAAGGATCTGCCTGAAAAGGATAGTTTGTCCCTATAGGAACACCATTTTGAGCATCTCTGTCATTTAGACAAATAGTTTTTCCTAGCAGTTGGTTTCCTGGCCTCCCTCAGGACTGAGAGTGCGTTGTCTGAAAGAGATCAGAAGTTGATCACCCATAAAGTTAGGTGCAGCAAGACAGCTGAGAGTGAAGGAGTGTTCCCTTTTGTTGCGTTAGCAGGTCCAACTTGTGGGGTAACTTGTGGTGATTGCCCTTGGCTTGGGAGTGAAGGGGGGAACCAATGTTGCCTTGGCCAATAGGGGGTCACCAGCAAGATTTTTGGTTGTTCCTTCTTGATTTTCAGAAGGACTTTTTGTATTAGAGGGAAGGAAGGGGAAAGTGTACAGCAACATTTCCTTCCAAAGAAAGCTGAAGGCATTCACTCTCCAGGCGTGTAATCCCTGGTGCAGAAAGTGTGTAGTTGTCTGTTCTGGGGGTAGGCAAACAGATCCACTTGATATCCCTGTGCAACATCCATTCGTGTTGTAGAGATGTTCTGCTGAGCAAGTCTGCTTGTTTTCCTGAGAGGGGATTAAGAGGCCTGCAGGAAAAGGCTGTGGTTGGCTGTCAAATCCCAGATTTGTAAGGTTATCTGGCATAACTGGTAAGCCTTTGTCCCTCCTTGTTTATTTGGGTACCACATGACAGTTGTGTTGTCTGCCGCAATGCGGCACAGCCCTAGTTGCAAGATGGGAAGGAAAGCTTTTACAGCCAGCAAGACAGCAGTCATTTCTCTGACACTGATGTGTTACTTTTGCTGAGCAGGGGTCCAACAGTGTTGTACCCCGAAATCCTGCAACATTGCCCCCACCCTAGGACTGATGTATTGGTGCGCACTGACTGGGAAGTGGGTGGGAGCTGTAAAGGAATGGCCTGGTTCCGTAAAATTTGCTGAATCCACCATTCTTTAGGTACCACTGGAATTTTCTCATGTGCATCCTTGCTAATGGGAGCATGAGAATAGCGGCTGCCATTAGACCTAGAACTTGCAGATAGGTGATGCACTGAAAGAAGCTTTTGAAAATGGGAGGAGAGAGACTGCATTTTGTCTGGTGGGAGAAAGGATCTCATCCGGTCTGTCCTGATGCTGCAGTCTAGGAATACTCTGTCCTGTTGAGGAAGCAGAGAGGATTTCTGCAGGTTTAGGGTGAATCCCAAGTTGTGGAGGAGAGACATGGTGACCTTGAGATGGGTCTGTAGGGTGGACTCTGACTCAGCCAGAATGAGAATGTCGTCCAGGTAAGGGTAGATTTGGATTCCCTTGGTTCTGCAACATGCAATGGCTGGGGCCAAGCACTTTGCAAAAACTCTGGGGGTGGTAGACAAGCCAAAGGGCAAGGCTATAAACTGAAAGTGTGAAGAGTGGCCAGTAAAGCACAGAAAATTCCTGTGGGATGGCCTGATAGGAATGTGCAGATAAGCATTCTTTAGGTCCAGAGTGACCATGAAGGCTTGGGAAGGTTCCTATTACGTGATCGAAAGTATAAAACTTCGAACACCACAAGATCGAACTTGTATGTTTCATAATTTCGAACACGCACAAAAAAAAAAACCAAACGCAATGGACAGAAAGCAACTGTCGTAAAGTAGATGTCGTAAGTAGGTGGGCAAGCCCCCCTGCACCCCCCTGCTCTTTAAATATACCAACTTCGAGATCGCACTACAGTGCGGAAAGGGAATATTTCCCTTTACTGCACTGTAATGCGATCTCAGAGTTGATATATTTAAAGAGTGGGGGGGGGTGTTGGGGGCACAGCCCCCTTGTGGGGAGTGCAGGGGGGCTTGACCCCCTGCTTACAAGTTATTGAGTTGACTGTTTGTTTTTTAATTCGAATTGCTGAAACTTCAAACACCTGTGTTAGATATTTTCAGGTTCGAAGTTTCAGCAATTCGATAACGTAATAGTAACCCACCTTGTGAGGGGATGAGGGGTAGGAGGGTTTGAAGGGAAAGCGTCTTGAAGGAAGGAACCTTCAGGGACAGGTTCAGATATGATGAGTCTTGGATTTGTCACCAAGGGTCATCCTTTTTTGTAACCAAGGAAAGACGGGGACAGAAGCCTTGTCCTTCCTGTCCTGCGGGAACTGGTTCTATAGATCCTTGAGTCAGGAGTTCTTTCAGAATGACAGGGAATAGATGAAGCTGATTTCTTGGAGGGAAAGGCATTCTTTTTGGTTTTTGTTCTTTCCTTCCAGGATAGGAAATATTCTTTTTGGATGATGGAAAGAACCCAAAGATCTGCTGTGATGGATTTCCAGGAGGGAAGGCAGTGGGGTAAGGCGGGCAGACAGAGGCAGTTGAGCAAGACAGTCATGCTGAAGACGCCCCCCCCCCCATCTGGAAAGGGCTAGTGGCTGAGAGTTGGGGGGGGGGGGTCTGGAGTAAGGCCGTCTCCTGGATGCCTTGCGGGGCTTTGAGGAGGAAGGGCATGATGCTGAAGGAGTCCTTCTGACAAAGGATGTTTTTGCTGGGTAGTTCCTATAATATCTAGGGAAGGGGGACACCAGCAGATGCTTAATGTCTTGTAGTTCTTTGCTTTTCTCTTTTAAGTTTTTGAAAAGTTTTTCTGAGTTTTTCCCAAATAAAAGGTTGTGGTCCAGAGGAGCATCCATGATTCTGGCTTTACAATGCTCTGGTAGAGGTTCTAAGTGAAGCCAGGAGTATCTGTGTAAGGCAGCTGCAGAGGCATCTGACCTGGCTGAAGCCTCTGCTGCATCGTAACTGCACTTGACAGAGTGTTGGGCTACTTGTGTAGCTAGAGACAGTTCGGATGCAATGACCGCTTTGGTTGGACAGTCTGCGGTAGAGGCCAGCAAGGTGGAAGACTGGGAGACAAGGTCCAGGGCATATTTAACCATGTGGGTTTGGTGATTAATAGCCCTGAAGGCCAGAGCAGAGGTGGTGTATACCTTTTTACCCATTCTGTCCATGGTTTTGCTGTCTGTTGGCAAAAGTGAAGCAGAGGGTAATTACCTAGACTATCTGGAGACCCAGCAATAACTGCTGGGTCAGCCAGGGGAGGTTTCAACAGAAATTTCTGGTAATCAGGCACTTCGTAAAATCTATCTGGCCTTTTAGTGGCAGGAAGTTGTGAATCAGGGTTCTTGGAGACACAGTTAAAGGCATCCAGGAAAGCTGGAAGCACAGGAGGAATAGCTGAAGGGGATGGTGACTCAAGTTGCAGAAGTTAAAAATATATTTTCTGGATATCTGACATTAAAGCAGTATCCCACTTGAAGTGCTCTTTCATTTTTGTAACAGTTTCCCCAAAGGTAATATCCTGTGGTGGGGAATCTCCTTCAAGAATCTTCATTTGGGGAGTAATACACAGGTGAAGCAATTTGAGAGATAGGAAATGCATTTCTCAGAAGAGGAGTAGACTGCTCTGGTTCTTCTTCTCCCTGATAAGTAGTGGTTAAAGGTAGGGAAGAAGCAGAGGTATGCATGGGGCTCAGCACAGGAATGTTAGTAGGTGCAGGGCCTGAGGGCCTAAGAGCCATAAGGGCCTGCATTAATGAGTTGGTAAACAACTGCCAATCTGGAGCTACTTAAGGCATGGGGCTCAAGTGTTTAGTCTTTTGTTTTTTCTTTGTTGGCATGGGCTTAGTGGTAGCTTTAGAGACAGAGGCCTGGGCTGGAGCAGGAGAGGTCTCTGTCGGCCGACCAAGTGTTGGTTCCCCCTTGACATCGGTTATGGGCGTCGCCTGGCTTAACTCCGTGGATATGCTTTCCATGGCTGCAGAAATGGTCTCTTCCAGAGGAACCATCAAAGTTGACTGAGTATCTGGTGTCCCTTGACCCCTACATTGGTAATAGGCGGGACATCCGATGACAGAGCATCATTGGGAGAAGCCCTGGAAACCTTGGCCTTCTTCCTTGGGCGGCCAACTTGGGATCCTGCGTGTGAGGTTTTTTAGTCTTTGATTTTCCAAATATAAGTTGAGCGAAGCCAGTTGGCTGCGTAGGGTCTTTGGCATGAAAGACTGACAAATGGGGCAGGCCTTATGGTCGTGCTCCTTCCCTAAGCAAAACACACACCGGTCGTGAGTCTCTGTGCGGTATCCGACGCCTGCAGTTACATTTGTTCTTTTTCTCAGACATCGGCTAAAAGGGGAATCTACAGCAATCAAACTCAAGCATAAGTAAGAGAAAAAAATCCCCAACAGGGTACTTATCTTTAGATGTCTTTGGTCATTGCAGCGAAGCGGTCAAAGTAACAGTCTGCGGCTGAAAATGTCTGAGGTTTATGCATGCAGACATCACATTTATGGTTCTTGGTTTATGGCCCTGCGTGTGACATACCATACACCTACAGCAGCCAGACAAACTTTTGTACAGGAGCAGACGTCGGGTCACCAGAGGTGGAAAATCCCACAGTATGAATACTGCAACATAGGAATAGAAGGACATAGTGGATTACAGACTACATTATGGATTATGTCATGAGCCTCAGTGCTTACCCAAACAGGGATCATTCAGGGAGGGGGAAATCTGGACAGGGAAGACTCACTAGCCTTTAGACTCGACAGATAAAAGTTAAGTCTGTACATTCTCAGACTCCTCGTGTATATCCTTGATTGAGTAAAGTTCTCCCTTTGTCCCCCACCTTCACCCAAAATGGCTCCATGAATAAGATTGTACACCGGTTTACATGGGATGGTGCAACAGGCAAGACCAGAGGTCTGTCAAGAGTGAACTCGTATTTAACAGTGCAACAGTCTGAAGCCACACTGGGGTCACAAAAGGCCTGCAATGGCATCGGGTCATGCTCCTCAAGGATGTGCTCCTATATCCACAATTCACACTGCCATCAGACAGAGCTAAGGCACAGCAGGAAGACCAAATATACTTCCTTTGACCAGAGCCATTGTACACTGCTGAGCCTGAAGCTGTATGGAAATAAGAACACTGAAAGATGGCTCTCAATTTTTAGCACTATGATCATGGGACCAGATAACTGGAAACTGTTCTTCATGTTCATACCAGTCAGCAGTGAGCTCTGCCCCACTGAATAGTGGAGGAGCGGTACCAAAACAGAGATTCAATCCCCAAGTAAAAGCTGCGGGTGCACCTCCTTTAGGTTTCATCAATGTTTGCCAAAGTAAATGACATGCACAAGTTTGAACCATTGCTAATCCAATGCAAATTCTGCACCCAAGACTGGGACACCATTTTTTTAAAATGGACTTGCTTCAAGGAAGGCTGGGTCTCAGCTCCTCTTGACACAGCTCTAACAGACCAGCAGATTTATACAGGAGCCTCTCTCTGATCTCTGTATTAGGAAATGTCAACAGCAAGTAATTTCCTCAAACTCTGGTAAACCAGGAGTTTCTCCTTAAGCTTTATGTGTCAGCTAAGCAGAGTCTCTGGATCTTACACTAGTGCTGTACACTGTATTTGGCCTAACGGTACAGACAGTGCTGGTGCAGATCTTGGTTCATTATTTAGTGATCACATGGGCACTCTGAAAATCTCCTCTGAAACAGTGAATATGGGACATGTTCACCCATGTGCATACAGCGAGTGTTAGAAAAGAAGTGGCGGGCTCAAGGGGTAAGGCTTGCTGACTGACTAGCAATGGCACGCACTGTAGTATACAGCATGTGCCCCCAACTGTGGTGGCTTCTGAAAAGTGACCGACTGTGACTACTTCACAGCATAAAGGCAATCGATGACTCGCTAAGGAAGGTACCTAACTTGAAACCACTGATCTAATTTAAGACGTGTAAAATCAAGTATTCTGATTAAAACAACCCCGATATCCACACTTAAAAGAAAGACCAGGAGCAATATTAGCTGCAAAGTCCCTGAAAACGGTACCACCACCAGCTTTAACACGTGCTATTGAACCTCCAATGCTGCTTGCATTATAAGATCGGTACAATCCAGAGAAGCATCTGCTGAACTAAATTACAGAGAACTGTGGATAAAACTAATTTGGGTTATCATGCCCATCTTAAAAAATCTTCCACCACAAAGGAAACTGGGACATTTACAAAACAGAAAGTGAAATGGGGGAGGTGGCTGACTAAATTGCTTATGCAAAGCCTTGGATGAATGGAATAAGTGAATGTCAGCTAAGGCAAGAAGGGTAAAGTACAGTTGTGTACCTACCATAAATGTAGATGTTTGAGTGTATTCACTGTTGCAGTCATTACACTTGGATTATCCTGCTGGCAGGCTACCCGCAGTCAGCCTGAATTCCAAAGTCCTGGTCCAGCATCGGTTGCTGTCACCTCTTCCCTGACGTCAGTGCGCCAGGGGCATAAAAGGTGCAGCCGATGCCATTTTCTTCAGTGTTTCTTGCCCCAGATGTCAGGTGCCCCCAAAAGGGTAGGCTAAAAAACATTGCTTATAAAAGCATGCACTAAAATAAATACCTTCATCTACAAGCAAATACACCACATAGGTTGTATAGGATAGAGAAGTACAGATAAGTCCCAGCAAAGAAAGGAGGATGGTGGGTGGGTAACCTGGACTGCAACAGTGAATACACTAACATCTACATTTACGGTAGGTACACAACTGCACTATGTTCATCGTGTTTCACTGTTGCAGTCATTACACTTGGGTTGAATCCCAAAGCTGAGGTTGGGAGGCTGGGTCTAAATAGAATTAGGAGTGGCTATAAGGTCCTGCAGAACTGCAGTGGCAAAGCCTGCTCTGGATTTAGAGTAAAGAGGTAAGTGGTAGTGCTTAGTAAAAGTGTGCACTGAAGTCCACGTTGCAGCCTCCAAAATATCCTTTGTTGGTACTCCTCTGAGGAAGGCTACTGAGGTGGCTGCTGCCCTGGTAGAATGTGGTCTAATGCCCTTGGGCACTGATTTGCCATGTTGTGAATAGCAGAAACGAATGCAGTGTCCTATCCATTTTGAAATAGTCTGCTTTGAGATAGCCTTTCCTTGCGATCCTGCAGCATATGCCACTAAAAGTTGCTCAGTCTTTCTGAAAGCTTTAGTTTTGTCCAAGAAGAAGCGTAGCTGTCTGTGTATGTCCAAAGAATGCAGAAGTCTCTCCCCTTTATTCTGTGGGTTTGGGTAAAAAGTAGGAAAATGAATGGTTTGGTTAAGAGCAACACTGGACACTACCTTAGGCATAAATGTTGGGTTTGTCCTTAGAGAAACCCTGTCCGGATGGAAGATAATAAAAGGTTCCACAGTCATTAATGCCTGTAACTCCGAGACTCTTCTTGCTGAAGTTATTGCTAGGAGCAGAGCTGTTTTCCATGATAAGAATTTTATCTCAGCTGTATTGGCTGGCTCGAAAGGAGGCAGTGTGAGTTTTACAAAGACAAAACTGAGGTCCCATGCAGGAATTGGTGCTCTTCTTGGAGGTCTTAGCCCCCCCTGAGGAACTGCCTAAGCAATGCATGTGAAAAAATAGGTGGGTCTGTATTGTAATAATCTGAAATGGCAGAGGCATGGATCTTAATTGATGAGAAGGATAGGCCTTTGTCCAGCATATCAGTTAGATATTGTAAAATCTGAGGAATATTTGGAACAAGCGTGTTAATTCCTTGTGCCTGGTTCCAAGCACAGAATCTCTTCCATTTTTCTGCATAAGATTTTCTGGTGCTGGGCCTCCTTGCCTCCAAAATAACATTCATAACTGCTTTAGAGAGAGGTGTATTCTGAATGGTTACACTATCCGCCATGCAGCTAGATTTAGGGTTCTGAGCTTGCTGTGCAGGATCCGATTGTTTTGTTGGGTCAGTAAATGAGGAATCTGAGGCAATGTCCAGGCTGGGCCTTGGGACAATCTCCTTAGGATTGGGTACCAGTGTTGGCGTGGCCAATCCGGGGCGATCAGTATCATTTGTGGCTTCTCTTGTCTGACCTTTTAGGAGTACCTTGGGGAGGAGAGGCAGTTGAGGAAAGGCATATACTGTAAGGTTGTTCCAGCTGAATGACAAGGAATCCACTTTCCATGCTTGTTTGTGATAAGTCCTTGTGCAGAATCTCTGAAGTTGGCAGTTGTGAGGGGAGGCAAAAAGATCTATATCTTGGCATCCCCATTTCCTTGTTATCATTCTGAAGATTTGTGGACCTAGTTTCCACTCGTGAGGATCCATGAGGTTTCTGCTTGGTTCGTCTGCCAGAGAATTTGTTTTTCCTGGCAGGAATTGTGCTTGCAGGAGTACTTGGTAGGTCAATGCTGTGTTCCACAAAATCATGGCTTGCCTACAGAGGGGGTAGGAATGTGTGCCCCCCTGCTTGTTTATGTACCACGACTGTGGTGTTGTCTGTTTTTATCAGCAGCTGTCCTGGATGAAGTAGGTCCTTGAAGGCTGTCAGGGCATTTTGTACAGCTAGCATCTCTTTTTGATTGATGTGAAGATGCCTTTGGCTTGGGGGCCATGTGCCCTGAATACATTTTCCTGCCATGTGGGCAACCCAGGCATAATCTGATGCATCTGTTGTTAGTGTTTGCCTGGCTGTGGGTAAAGTGAATGGCTGTCCCTTGTTGTGGTGACAGGCCTGTGCCCACCATCGAAACTCCTGTTACAGGCAGGGAATGAGTGAAATGAATGATTCCAGGCTGTGGTAATGTTGAGTCCAAACACTTTGTAGATACCATTGTAGTTTCCTCATATGCAGTCTTGCATATGGAATTAGCAGAATGCTGGAGGCCATGTAGCCCAGAGCCTGCAGAATTTTTCTTACAGATAACTGGGTCTTTGTTGCCATGCTTTTGAAGTAAGAAATCAGTTGCCTTTGTTTGTCTGGCGTGAGATAAGCCATCTGGGCAGTTGTATTTAAGCTTGCACACAGGAATATTATCTCTTGAGAGGGTACTAGTTTTGATTTCTTTTCGTTTACTGTGTACCTTAGGCAAATTAGTAATCTTTTTACAAACGCCAGATGCTTTAGTAGAATGTCTTTGGTCTCTGCTTGAATAAGGCAGTCGTCCAAGTAGGGATATATTTGAATTCCTCTTTGTCTGCAAAATGCCATTACTGGTGCCTGGCATTTTGTGAAGACCCTGGGTGCAGTAGATAAGCCAAAGGGCAGTGCAGAGAATTGGTAGTGCATTGAGCCAGCTATGAATCGGAGGTATCCTTGCCCCTGCTCTTGTTGTGGCACTGGCTGAATAGCCCTCATATCCATGAGAGATGAAACTTGTTTTTGTGCCTCTGCCCATTTATTGTGTGGCAGGTTTGGCATACCTTTTGCATTTGGAAGGGTGTGAAAGTGAAACCTGTAGCCCTGAGAGACTATATTTAACATTCCCTCCAGTACAGCTCTTTTGAGTGTGTACCTTTAACTCCAAGTGGGCGTGGCTTCAGCCTTTAAACACTGAAGTTATCACCTTACAATTCTAACAAAAAGTCATTGACATAGGTCAAAGATCAATACAATTGTGTTTTCCATCATGTACGCTTCAAGATAAAATATTCTGATACCTTGTATGTAACAGTTTTGCAATTATTACTGCAAATATGAACAAACAATATTTGACGAATAGAGGCACAGTAAGAGGTAACTGCAGATGCACCTGGAGACGTCACTCGAATGTAATGAGTTAAGACCCATTTGTCCTGGGTGATCATGTGCCAATTCTGTGAAAAAAGTGCTAGCTTTCCCCCTAAGGGTCCTGCCAAAAGATAAATACTTGGCATTGGTAGAGGGAAATCATTGGGACTGTTTCCTATATGGCTGTGATTTGTCTTCTCCGCTTTTGGAGGTAGAAGCACCCCACTGTTTGGGCCTGTATAAGCTCTGGGGCATCTGTATCTGCCGAACTCAAACCGCCAAACAAACCAATGAACACAAAAACCTTAAGGAAACAGTCCTGCAGCGATAAATTCAGTGAATCCAATGAAAGCAAATAGTCGCTTGGTAAATACAATATTGTAAGCACTTTTATTACACACAAGAACTTTCGGTAGGCTCAATATCCCACCTTCTTCAGACAAAACAATGCATTCAAGGGAAAACTTAACTTAAATACTTTTTACCCTTGTTAATGACCTCATAATTGAGGACCCACCTACAATTAAAACCACTACTATTGAATACATAAAACCTTTCATTAAGTTCTAAAAGAACCTGTTATACATACTATTTTTAAAAATCAATACAAACCACATGTGTAAACCATAAATACTATTGTTCTATATCATATTAAAACATATATTCATATTAAAAATAATAATAATAATAAACAAACAAATACATAACCCCACATAAATACATAACCCCACATAAAGCGAGGTATAATTCCATCAGTAAAAAACAACGATAAAAAGCAGAAACAGCTGCCATGAATGTGGGAAATCATCAACCCAAACCAGCCAAGCCCTCTAAAGTTGGTAAGAGTCTAATGTGCTTACCAAATATGTTAACCTGCACTGACAGAATGTTGCCTCCATATTTCTGAAAAGCATGATAGGATTTACAAACAAAGTCACTAAAACTAATTTTGTGAACTAATCCTACCCTATACTACTAATAGTATTGGGTCCCTTGCTTATAAACCAAATGATGGATAGATCTAAAGTCCTGTATATATATACAAAAACAATGTGTATATGCCTATATACAATACATGTCCACACATCATTTTAATGATATAAGGGTCTAAAGTCCTGTATGTATATACCAAAACAACGTATATATGCATAAATACAATACAAGCCCACACATACCCCCCCCCCCCCAAAAAACAAACACAGAGAACATAGGACTGAACAAAATGTGAATGATATACGGATTATCTACGCAAGGCCAATAATTTCAAAATACAAGACAATGACACAGCTTCATTAATTCCTGGATATATATATGCTCCTGTTCTAATTTGCCAGAATAACTCTTCTTTTTCCAAATTAATTTGCCAAGGGCCACTATTTACATCAGTTACAACTTGCTTAAGGACAGAGAAATAGAAAGTATGGTCAGGGTGTTCCATAACATGGCGGGCCAATGCATTCCTAAAATCCATCTTTGATGTTGCATAAAGATGCTCGTATATGCGTTTACGCAACACCCTTTCGGTCTTTCCTATATAGAAAGCGGTACATTTGTTGCATAAGGCCACATACACCACTGCTCTTGCCCCACAATTAAAACTACCCATAACTTTGTATCTCTCTTTATTAATTGTAACTTGTGTTCCTTCCTGTATATTCTTACACTGGTGACATGTCCCACATTTGGTCATACCTTTATATTTGTTAAACCCTACTTTTTTAGTTCTTTCCAAAAGGGATTTTAAGCTAAAACCCTTTCTAAATGTAAGGTTAGGTACTGACCCTAGTGTCTCAGTTAATTGTCTATCCTCCCTAATAATGGACCAATTCTTCTGTAAAATGTCCCTTATTAGACGATGGTCAATCGAAAAAGTACACAAGAATTTTATGTTAAAATTAATTCCTACCTTATTCGATCCCATATTTCCTATACTAACTTGGTCCGTTGGGGTATCCAAGCTCTGTGGGTATAGAATAGGTTTGAAATGTCCAGAAAACCTTTTCATCTCTACCTCTTTCTTAATTATTAATATATTAATAATATGAAGACGTTTACAGATTTCCTGGATTTCACGTATGAGGTTAACTTTAACCAAATTAATTATTTAGATATTCTTCTCAGTAAAGATTACATCGAATCCAGATTCGTTAGTGAGATTTATCGCAAACCCACATATTCTAATGGGTTTCTACATTTCAGTAGTTGCCACCCCTACCATCAAAAAAGAGCTGTAGTAAAAGGACAGATGGTAAGGGCAGCGCGTATGACTACTAGGGATGTGGATTTCATAAATGAATGCGATAAACTCACTAACATGTTTCTGAATAGGGGCTACCCTGGGATACTTCTTACTGAAATTAAGAAAGAGGTAGAGATGAAAAGGTTTTCTGGACATTTCAAACCTATTCTATACCCACAGAGCTTGGATACCCCAACGGACCAAGTTAGTATAGGAAATATGGGATCGAATAAGGTAGGAATTAATTTTAACATAAAATTCTTGTGTACTTTTTCGATTGACCATCGTCTAATAAGGGACATTTTACAGAAGAATTGGTCCATTATTAGGGAGGATAGACAATTAACTGAGACACTAGGGTCAGTACCTAACCTTACATTTAGAAAGGGTTTTAGCTTAAAATCCCTTTTGGAAAGAACTAAAAAAGTAGGGTTTAACAAATATAAAGGTATGACCAAATGTGGGACATGTCACCAGTGTAAGAATATACAGGAAGGAACACAAGTTACAATTAATAAAGAGAGATACAAAGTTATGGGTAGTTTTAATTGTGGGGCAAGAGCAGTGGTGTATGTGGCCTTATGCAACAAATGTACCGCTTCTATATAGGAAAGACCGAAGGGTGTTGCGTAAACGCATATACGAGCATCTTTATGCAACATCAAAGATGGATTTTAGGAATGCATTGGCCCGCCATGTTATGGAACACCCTGACCATACTTTCTATTTCTCTGTCCTTAAGCAAGTTGTAACTGATGTAAATAGTGGCCCTTGGCAAATTAATTTGGAAAAAGAAGAGTTATTCTGGCAAATTAGAACAGGAGCATATATATATATCCAGGAATTAATGAAGCTGTGTCATTGTCTTGTATTTTGAAATTATTGGCCTTGCGTAGATAATCCATATATCATTCACATTTTGTTCAGTCCTATGTTCTCTGTGTTTGTTTTTGGGGGGGGGGGTATGTGTGGGCTTGTATTGTATTTATGCATATATACGTTGTTTTGGTATATACATACAGGACTTTAGACCCTTATATCATTAAAATGATGTGTGGGCATGTATTGTATATAGGCATATACACACTGTTTTTGTATATATATACAGGACTTTAGATCTATCCATCATTTGGTTTATAAGCAAGGGACCCAATACTATTAGTAGTATAGGGTAGGATTAGTTCACAAAATTAGTTTTAGTGACTTTGTTTGTAAATCCTATCATGCTTTTCAGAAATATGGAGGCAACATTCTGTCAGTGCAGGTTAACATATTTGGTAAGCACATTAGACTCTTACCAACTTTAGAGGGCTTGGCTGGTTTGGGTTGATGATTTCCCACATTCATGGCAGCTGTTTCTGCTTTTTATCGTTGTTTTTTACTGATGGAATTATACCTCGCTTTATGTGGGGTTATGTATTTATGTGGGGTTATGTATTTGTTTGTTTATTATTATTATTATTATTTTTAATATGAATATATGTTTTAATATGATATAGAACAATAGTATTTATGGTTTACACATGTGGTTTGTATTGATTTTTAAAAATAGTATGTATAACAGGTTCTTTTAGAACTTAATGAAAGGTTTTATGTATTCAATAGTAGTGGTTTTAATTGTAGGTGGGTCCTCAATTATGAGGTCATTAACAAGGGTAAAAAGTATTTAAGTTAAGTTTTCCCTTGAATGCATTGTTTTGTCTGAAGGTGGGATATTGAGCCTACCGAAAGTTCTTGTGTGTAATAAAAGTGCTTACAATATTGTATTTACCAAGCGACTATTTGCTTTCATTGGATTCACTGAATTTATCGCTGCAGGACTGTTTCCTTAAGGTTTTTGTGTGCATCTGTATCTGCCTCTTCGTGGCCTGTCTGATACGGGAAAGGAACAATTCTTAGAAGGCCAGTTCCTGCTAAATCTGGGTGGCTGTACCTGTAAGAAATCCTTCACTGTCTGCATAGATTTAGCTTTATCCTCCATTTTCTTCAACACCTCTTCTGTCTTAACACCAAACAAAGTTTCATGCTGTAATGGAGCATCCAATAATTTTGCTTTAACATGATCAGGCAGTGTCTGTTCCTTTAACCAAGCATGCTTTCTAATGACAGATCCTGTTACAGCGGCTCTGCAAGAGGCCTCCAGTGAATCATAACCACATTGCAAAGTATGTTTTCCCACTTGTTCAGCTGCATGCAATAAATCCTGCAATTCCTTGTTCTCAGAACATTCAGAATTTGTCAACATTTTCTGTTTTAACAGAGACATTAAGTATTGCTGATATTTAAGCATATGAAACTGACAATTTAAAGCCCTTACAGCCAAGGCAGCAGAAGTGTAAACATTTTTCCCCCATCTGTCCAGTGCCCTAGAATCTCTATCTGAGGGAACAGGGTTTTTTGCAGTAGCAGCCTTGACCCCTTTGGGACCCTGAGAAATAGTTTCTGGGTCAGCAGCAGGGTTTTTATATAGAAATTTATGAGAAGCTGGAACCCTGTAGTATCTGTCTGGCTTAACAGGTGCAGGAGGTAAAGAGTCGGGAGATAGGCCGGACTCTGAAAATACATCTACAATGTCTAGAACAGGAGGAATAGCAAGAGGTCTGTGCTGAGGTAGTAAAAGAAAGTCTCTGGGCCTTTTCTTGGAATCTGAATAATCTTGGCTCTCCCAGTGGAAATGCTCCCTCATGGTATGCAGGGTTTCACCAAATGAGTAATCCTCAGTAGGAGAAGCTGAAGGAATAGATTCTTCAGCATCAGAATCCTCATAGGGAGAAATAGAGTATCCCTGTTCTGAAGAGGAGTCAGAGGAAATGGAAACCTTATCAGAGGAATCATATTCAGTATCTTGCCTAGGCCTCTTATCAGGAGGGGGATGGGAGCCCCTAATCAAAGTAATTAGGTCTTCGGCCATTTTGAGCATCTGTTTCTTAGGCATGGAAGTCTGTCCTGGAGAATGCTGTACTGGTTTCCTTGTCTTTAAAACTGTTTTAGTCTTTGTCTTGGATGCTGAAGTTGGCTTGATATAAAGCTGTGTAGGTCTGAAAACACCCTCAGAAGCTGATGCCTGCTCAGCGGCTCTGGACCCATCTGAGGGATTAGTTTCCCATGGCCCAATACCTTAAGTATCCAGAGGCCTAGTTGTCTCCACGTGGGAGTTGGAGGCAGCCTGTGGCTCTGAGGTAGTGGGTGTCTGGGGCTGAGAAGGCGCCTTACTGAGAACCGGCAACTGGCCTAGAAGAGGCTTCGTCGTCGGTTTTAGACCTTGGATGCCTGTCCTTTTATTTTTCCTTGCGTTTTTTATGAACTCCGGTCGTCGGTTGTTCCGACGGCATTACGTAGTTAAACCTTCAGCCAAAGTAATGAAAAGCAAAATCATACCGACGCTTAATAGTGCGTTGGTTAAATCTAGCACAAAACCGACAACTAGCAATGTCGTGGTCAGGGCCTAGGCAAGGAATACAGTAAGAATGAAAATCCTTATGAGGTATTTGCTTCCCCACACGGAATACAATTGTTAACTTTTTCTGACATCGGTCTGGAGCAAGAAAAAAAGTTTCCCCAATGGGGTACTTAGCTTTATAGAAGACTTCGGATCTGAAATTCAATTTCGAAAATCTCAGGAGTCAGCCGACCGGCACTTTCAAACTGCTTTTGCTTCGGGCACCGCGCGGCAAGAAAGACTGATGAAAATGGCGTCAGCTGCAACTTTTATACCCCCTGGTGCACTGACGTCAGGGGAAGAGGCGACAGCAACCGACGCCGGACCAGGACTTTGGAATTCAGGCAGACTGCGGGTAGCCTGCCAGCAGGATAACCCAAGTGTAATGACTGCAACAGTGAAACATGAACATCTGCACACAATGCTGAACACTTCTTAAAAAAAAAAAAAAAAAAGCAATTATAATAATTTTCTTGTATGCAATCTGCAGGACAGTCATAAGAAAAAGCAATAAAAGTTGCTGCTTATGAAGCATCTGCAGCTTAGCAAACAGGCAGTGAAACGGACAAATTAGATGTCCAAATATATTTACTGACAGTCACATTTTTTAAACAAAAGACCCACAAGCAGCTTATTTTAAATAAAATGATTTACTTACATCTGACTCATCAGCCACCATATCTTCAGAACCTTCTTCTGATGAGGATTCTAGATAAAAAAAATATATACATACTATTAACATCAGGAATATAAATCACATCTACCTGCATTTACCATATTGTTTTTTTTTTTCTTTTCAAGAAAGCCTTCTGTGGGGGTGGGGTGGAGGAGATACCGCATTACTGCATCAGAACTTGTTTTGAGTTGTTCACCAATTTTCTGAACATGAGAAAATGCAAGTCCCAAAGCTTATGTCAGAGTGTCTTACTCGGTCAGGAAAAAAGGGTGCACTTAGTTTCTGCATTCTCAACTTGATTCCCCTTTAGAAAAGTAAGTTGCAGTTTCACCTGCCATAAATAACATACATGAGCACTTATCATACAAAATGATTTTCATGAGTGTCTGTACAGGGTACCAGAAGGGGGAGCATTTTTTTTTTTTTTTTTAGTGACCCACTGACTGCTGACCATCACCTCTTCACGATGTGTTGGCCCATTCATTCCTTACATGGCAAGAGCTATGCCTAGCCCATTTGTTTCCCTGTGAAGGACAGCTGACTGTGAAGTTGCCATCCTAGCAGCCATTACAGCAGTTTTAATATGCTGTCTAACCCTTTCCCTTGTAGCAACGTAAATTCTGCAGAGAAACTGCTTACATCCATGACATACAGATGTGCCTGCTCCCCAACACTCCTTTGCAAGGGCTACTACACAGGCTTGGGTAGACCCCACCCTCATAGGACTTCTCTCATGGAAGTTGCCTATGCCACTTCCCTGTAGCATCAAGACACCACAAGGGTAAAGACACCACAACTCTCCCTCCTAGGCAACAGCATAATGATGCGAGCTGCAGGTCTCTTATCCAGCTTCCCAAATCACTAAATGATCTCAAGTCATCCTAGTTACAGTCAGGGCGTTATCCCCTTGTGCCAAAGAGCCAGGGTTTGGGCCCTCTTCTAGTTCTTTCCTTCCATAACTTGCACAACTGAAGGCATATGTGTCTCAGGAAGAACTTTAGAAATTGCAGAGATATCTCATCTGCTGCATTTCTTCTGGTCTTTAAAACATCCACATGCAGACAGTCTTCAAATCCAAAAATAAAAAAAGCTGTTTATTTTTGATGTATGTTTTTGTACTTGTGAGGGGGATTCTTCACATCTAAATTCTCTTGCAAGTGATACAGAATGTACACAGGTTCCAACTCAGAAAATCAGTTTTGATGTTGGCATCGGATTGATCTGAATAGTCTAGTGCAGATGACAGACAGGAATACTTCTGATGAAACTAAGCCTTATTGTGGAGACAGGTTAGGTAGGTGGATGAATGAGCCAATGAATGGGCCTACTGATTAAGGCTACTGTTCAGTGGATATAGGTGTATGTGGTTTAGCTAGCACAGATTTAAAAAAGTGAAACCTGACTGGTGGATGGATGTTTGGATGCTGAGCTATGGGTGGGGCAGTGGGATTCCAGTATTTGGTACATAGCTGTAATGCATCACAGAAATGTTAACATATCTCTTTTGACTCCAGGTAAAATACTGTGTGTGCAGGAATGGTGAATTATAAAAAAAAATGTTTAGCTTGCTTTTATGAAGCTATTGGGAAACACAGCCCATGTGTGAAATTATGAAGATACAAACAATTTGAAAGCGTAACTTTTAAAGTATATACAAACATGTGACACTAACTGAATAGTATAAAGCTTAGTCAGACAAGCTAAGAACAATGCAGCTCTTTTGCCAGGTGGGCTTCATTAAACCTAGCATGATGGTGGGATTACAAAGGAGCACACACACAAAATACATCCAAAGAAACAAAATAATATTAACCATATTAAATATTTTCTAAATCAGTATAAGTCCTTGTGGTCCAGTTTTATGACTAAGTGCACTTTACATGGAGCAGGATTATCAAGTCCCTGCAGGACATGCAGACTCTGAGGCAGGTAATGTGCCTACAACTGCCCTTCAGAAATGAGATCAAGCAGACTATCCTGGATGTCTGCCTTTCAGCAGAGGTTCTATTTTTTGCTATGCTGTCAATCTTTATTGAACACTTTCTGAAAAACAAAAGAGGCCCTTCACTACTGTTGAAGATGTTATGATTCTCCATCACCTCTGTCATACCAGCATCTTCTAGACCCATCAACCCCTTCCAAAAGTCCTTTAACAAACACACAAGGGTCTTCACATGGCAGACAGCCTTCCACACACACCATGCAGCCAGTAACGTCACCTTGGAGGATAGTTCTGCCAACTCAGAAGTCATAATTCTGACCAACATCAAGGGCATTCTGTGGGTGGAGTGGTTGTTTGAGCTTGTCCTAGCTCAGACGACCATCACAAAAAACAGTGGGTTCTAAACATGGTCATGGACACCAAAAGTCTTAAGGACTCATAGGTCTTTCTCAGAAAGAGACATGCTAAATGTCTAAACCTTTCAGAAACTCATCTGAAGTACCTCTTCATGGTAGGGGCTTGCAAAAACCTCTTCATGGTAGGGGCTTGCAAAAAGGTAATAAATATTCTCAGAGGCCAAGTAAGCAGTATCTGGGGTGGTTCCTCACTTCACAAATGGTATCCATGACCATGGGCTCTAAGGGATTTGTGATATTTATTCAGACATTTCTGAGGATTTCATGATACTTCTTCCTGCCCTTAAACTGCATCCAAAAAAAAACCCAAGGTGAACAGCTGCAAGGAACGAATGTCTGGCTCTGTTTATCAAAGGTAATGAACTGTAGGGTCTTCTGAAGATTTCCAAGCAGCAGACAGAGAGGGACACCCAACTACTCCATCTCCAGACTGGGCATGTAAGCATATGGGTGATGTGTGACATATCAAACCACCAAGAAGTGAGCATCAAGTGTCAAAGCAAAGGACACAGACACTCTGGAATGTGCCAGACAAATGCTACCCAAAGTTGCACTCCTGCACTTACACTGACGAGTTTCACGTTATTTAAAGGAACTGCTTATAAAGTTTTGGGCCTAAATCAAGGACCATGACACTGAAGGGCCTGTGGGAAGACAGTGCACTCTGGAACATACCTTTTTTTTTCTGGGGGGGGGGGTTCATCCATCCAGAATGCTACCCACCAAACTATGCTGGGAGAATCGAGCTGCTTCCCAGAAGCCAACCAGTAACTGTGTAGTCTTTTCCAGCTGCTCAGAGACAAGGTGGTACAAACACCCTTGATGCGTCCTCATGGTATGTACCATGGATCCACTTTAAGGTCCACCTGTTAATGTAAAACATGGCTGCAAACTCGAACCCTTACTAGTTGATAAAAATTCATGCCATTCCTTTGGAGAATGGCAGACCATCTCGAGGACAGACCCCCCCCCCAGGCAGTGACCTATAGCAGAACTGTGCTATAATTTCTAGCAGTGATGTGGCATAGGCCTGGAGCTATGCAAGTATCCCTCCAGAACAAACTGCTGCAATTCTTTAAGAAGTGACACAAGCTAAGGACCCTGGTGCTCTTCTCCCACATAATAAAAAAACTGTGCAGGTGTGGGGTCCTGAACTCTAATGGCCAAAATCAGCACTTGTTAGCTTACTGCTTTTAACCATCTAGCATGGGGGCTTCTGACTAATATTCAAAATGCGTGAGGAACAGAAAAGAACAGGTGGAGGTGGACTCAGGGTGAGGTGTGTTCTAGTATGGCATGTAACATTAAGAGAAGTACTACCTACTGTTTTGCATATACCCATATATGCACGCTTCAAAGCGCTAGCCAATGTGGAATGGAATGAAAGATAATTCCATTCGCATACACACTGCAGATGGTCCTCAATGCTAGATCGAACATCATGCCATATACAATCAAACCAAGCATATTTATTTCTCTATAGTTTCTATTTTTGCTCACTTTAAGACCACCCCAAATCTGAATGTTGCAAGGCTGACAGACATTTTACATGATCAAACAGCACTATGACTGTCACCAGTTAACGAAGACAATCATTAAAAATCTGTTTTATTTTAAAAATCAGTAATATCTAGTGAAGAATAAAAAAACTTCACGTATGATTACCTACTGAATAGACACCAAAAACAGCAAAGAACATTCATGTAGTAGGCTCAAAAGCCCAACACGACTGAAAAGGTGCAAAGCACTTTGTCATTGTTTAAGCATTTTGTGTGGCAAAGTGCAAGACATGCTGCTACTTACCTTCTTCATAAACAAGTTTTGCAGTTTGACTTGCATCACCCATGTTTTGCATTTTTTCAGAAGATGAAACCTGAAAAAAAAAATCATACTTTTACTTTTCCAGTTAAAGAACACTGTTCAAAACAAATCTACAAGTTTAAGAGCCTACTATGCCAGCAATCATATGTGGCCAAAATTTTGTAGAGTGACAGTACTCAATGCAGAAACCAACAAAAATATTCTAAGCAGCATTTAACAGCTTTCTTTCTTTATAAACTCCATGACTTGCAGTAAGATGAATAATCTAAATATTCTTCCCATCATTGCCACTGCATCATCCTTCATATGACACATTAAACCAAAGTCCCATCTGCTTAAGTTGGTGGTAGATCTGGTGGATGTAAAAGATCACACCTATTGAAAAGATTAGGGGAAGTTCTCTGATACCCTAGCTAAATTTTCCCTCATAGTACAAGTACTGCCTTAGGTCCCCCCATGAAAAGAGGCCACTAGCTTAGTGAGACTAACCCCAGTCAAAAGATAAACACTTTTCTGGCTTATAAACACTGCATTCATCTAATGCACATCTGTGAGCTCCAATGAAATGAAAATACTGTATTTTCAGGAAAAGTGAAACAGACAACTTTTTATATGCTGTAGCACAATATGCATATATGCACGCTGCCATTACTTCTCTGTTTTTGGTGACAGCATCTTACTGCTGATCCCCAGAAGCAAGTATTAGTCTGGGGCAGTTTGTAGGTGAAAGCAAAGGTCAAGTGAACACTGATAGGAATAGGAACAGTACACAATACACCTGAAGGTAACACAATGAGCTACATAACTGTGGACACAGCATGTACTGAATATGCTACTCTGCAAATCTGTACTGATGTTAAAAATCACTGGAGGTAAAACAGCACTCGAGTGTGCTATGTATTTAAGTCTCCTATTAGAATTTCCTTTTTTTGTGTGTGTATTGCCTTAGCAAAAGTGATGGATGTCCTCGTATACAGAACTGCTGCTTCAGTGGCATTCACTGCCAGTCTCCCCATGCATGGTTCCCACTGGGGCTGATGCGTTTAGCTTGCGATTCATATGAAGACTACAATAATGGCCTAGAATACTAAACTGAGCTGTCACGGCATTTTCAGCCTGAATATGGACTTTTGTCACTGGAATTGTGCCTCACACCCAATTTCAACTTGTATGCAGTCAAAGAAACACACTACATAAAGTTGCACATCTATAGTTTAAATGGGGAATCAACACCCAAGTGCATTGTACAGGTGAGGTCACGACATGTTATTCTGAGAAATTTGATGTAATAATTCATACGGTTTTGGAGATATGATCTTTTACTGGTATACACCTAAATACAGAAGTTTGCACCCTCCAGTTTAAATGAGGATGTAGCAAAGTGCATCACATTAGCATAATGTTTGGCATATGACCTTAAATCTGGTATCGCTGGTACTTGCATTGGGATTCTAGACAAAGTTTTGCACCCAAGTCTGATTAGAATTCTCTAATTTGCTCCTTTGAACTACTTCAGAGTAACAGACATATGGCCTCAAACAACTAAAAGACTCAATTTTAGAGAGCTTTGGGGGGGTTGGCTATACGACCTCTCATCAAAAGGCCTAATGAAACTAGCTTCCTGAATATACTTGCACTACGTGCCCACACTCTAGAGGCAGTAAATTCAGCAGGCAAAGCAACATTTCTGTTAAAATCATGACTGAAATGCTGAAAATTCTTTATGAAGAAAAGCATTTCTGAGTGCTTTTTGTACTCCAACATCTTACTAGAATTCTGATTTTTTTTTTTTGTTTACTGTTGTGGAACTGACACCATCTTGTATAAAAGATGGCAAGCCAGTGTTTCACTTCTGTTGTCATAGCCTGACAACATACAGTTTCCAGCCGAAGGATATGTAAAAAGAAGTTATGTACTCACCATAACGTCCCATGTTTGTAGTCCATCTCGCCCTTCATTCTTACATATGGGTTCGGAGCCGATCCATGGCTCAGACTCGGCCTATTACAAAGCTCAAAGTCTTCTAGTTGGCTCATGGCTAGTTAGGTATCCCATAGTGCACCAGTACAATCCCCGGATCTTGTTTTCTGCTAAACTATAGAAAGGCAGAACTAAGGCTAATCAGAAAAAACAATAATGAAAGGTCTCCACCCTATTATGGTAATATTATCTTGTCTCCAGATCCTTCCAGGATGGGAGTAGGTGGGTGAGTTCGTAAGAATGAAGGGAGAGATAGACTACAAAGATGGAACGTTATGGTGAGTACATAACTTCTTTATGTTCTGTAGTCCTACCTTGCCTTCATTCTTACATATGGGACAGTGTCCCTAGCATCTTATTCTTGGGCGGCTCACGGAAAAATACTCCTGCGTACCGTGGAACCAAAGGAGGCTCCACCCCTAGAAGTCAGGTCCAAGTTGTAATGAATAATAAAGGTATGAGGGGTAGCCCAGGTTGCTGCTGCACAAATATTGTCAATTGAAAGTCTGGCTTGAAAGGCAGCAGATGTAGACTGGGACCGTGTAGAATGAGCCTTAATCTTGAACGGTAGAGTCTTTCCATTAGAAGAATAAATGAAGGCAATACAGCTCGAAATCTAATTGGATAGGGTCACTTTGGAGACTGGGAGACCTAGTTTGGAATCGGAGAATGATACGAACAATTGGTCTGATTTTCTAAGATCCTTAGTCCTGTGAAGCTAGAACCGTAATTGCCTGTGAACATTCAACTGATGAAATTTGTATTCGGCTGCGTTGGAATGGTCAGGGAAAAATACCGGCAACTCTATAGTTTGGTTCAAGTTATTGTAAGAGCAAATTTTAGGGATAAAAGATGAATTTGTGCGAAGAGAGACTCTTTGTGGAAAATCAAATAAGAGGCCTTGATAGACGGTGCTTATAACTTTGATACCAGTCTAGCAGATGTGATGGCTACTAGAAACTAAGTCTTCCAAGACAGAAATTTCAGTGGACACGAATGAGCAGATTCAAAGGGCGGAGAAGTTATTTTGAACAGAACAAAGTTTAGATCCCAGGAAGCTACTGGGTCCTGAAAAGGGGATCTCAGCAAAGTAGCACCTTTATGGAAGGTTTTACACAATCTATGTGACATCAGGTTAGACTCATGTTGAGCCAAATGAAAATTAGATATCGCTGCCAACTGGACCCTAATTGTGGCAGCAGCAGATCCCTGATGGAAAACTTCAGACAAAAATTCTAAAACCACTGGAATGGACGCAGTGTTAGGGTCAACACTCCTTTCTTCAGCCCTGATAGAAAACCTTCTCCATTTGCTATTGTATAACTTTCTAGTGGAAGGTTTATGTGAAGAAATGAGAATGTGGATCACAGCAGGTGAAAAATCATGAAGCCTGACTAGGGATGGAATTGGAGCAGCCACGCTGTCAAGTTGAGGGTGTGGAGGCTGGGGTGAAGAGAGCATGACGTGTGTCAAGAGGTCTGGCACTGGGTCCAGAGTCCATGGATCGTCTAGTAGATGAGGCCCGAGAAAGGAGGACCAAATCTGATGAAGCCAGTAAGGAGTGATGAGAATCATTTTGCTTCCCAACAGCTTTGCTTTCTGAATCACCTGGGATACGAGAGAAAAGGGAGGGAAAGCATGAAGGAGACCCAGGGGCCAATCGCGAACAAGTGTGTCTCTCAGCGACTCCCCCAGAGGGGTGATAAGGGAAAAGTAGCTGCTGCATTTGGTGTTGATCGGACTGGCGAAAAGATCACAGCAAGGCCGCCCCCATTTGCGGAAAATCTGTTCCGCTATTTCCTGCTTCAAAGACCACTCGTGAGGCATCAAGATTGCCCGGCTGACTGTCTACTATCATGCTGGTTGTCCATGGGATGTGCATTGCCACTAGAAAGCACTGGGAAGATATCGCCCACTTCCAAACACGAATCGCCTCCCAACAAAGGGGGTAAGATCTGGTTCCACCTTGTTTGTTGAGATACCGTACCACAGACATGTCTGACTGGATTGCTATAGTCACAAGAGGAAGAAGGTCGTGAAGTGCTTGCAACGCTACAAGCACCGCTCATCTTTAGGACACAGATATGCAGGTGAGCCTCGTCATCTTGCCATGTGCCTTGGACAGTCCTGCCTAGATAATGCCCCCGCACCCTGTGAGGCATCCGTGGTCACAGTAGCAACGGGTTGGTGAGGAAGGAATGGAGTGCCGTGCCTGTCATTAGTTGGTCGGGATGGATCCACCAATGGAGATTCTTTTTGCAAGACTGTTAAGATGATGTGATGAGATAGAGGCAGTTGTTGAAAGGACCACTGGGACAATAGAAGCCAGTGAAGATTTTGCATATGTAATCTGGCAAGAGGGACTAGCATTATGGTGGAGACCATAGTCCCCAAGAGTTTCAGCATTGTCTTTGCCTTGACTTTTTGCAAAGGAAGTATACTGAACTTGTGTGACATTCTGTACTCTTTCTGCAGGAAGACGAGACGAGCTAACATGGCGACTGTGTCTATTTCGGCACCTATGAAAGTCACAAACTGAGAGGGCGATAAGGCATATTTTTCCCAATTTATAGTAATCCCCAATTGGGAACAAAGTTGGATAGTGGAATCTCTGGTTTGAAGGAGTAGATGCCTGGTGGAGGCGGTCAGGAACCAGTCGTCCAGGTATGGAAACACCTGGAATCCTAGAGGTCTCAGATGAGCTGTCACTACAGCCATACATTTGGTGAACACCCTGGGGGCTGTGGAGACCAAAGGGCAGAGCACGAAATTGGTAATGACTGGCTCCCAGCCGAAAGCGTAGGTGGCTCCTAGACACTCTGTCCATTTTTATATGGTAGTACGCATCTTGGAGGTCTATTGAGCACATCCAACTCTCTTTCCCTAACAGAGGGAGTATAGACTGCAGTGTCACCATCCGGAACTTGTCCTTCTTTACGGATTCTTTTAGTTTGCTGAGGTCCAAAATTGCCCTCCAGTCCCCTGTACGTTTTGTCACTAAAAAGAATCTGGAGTAAGTTCCAAATTCTACCTGGTCTGCAGGGACGGTTTGGATGACTATTTGCGAGCAACTTTTTCAATTCTACAGTTGCTTGATCCCTGTGATTGGGTGGAACATCCAGGATCTTCTTGGGAACGTGAGGTGGAAGACAAAAGGGTAAGGAGTAACCTCTGGTGATAATTCTTTGCACCCATTTGTCTTGGGTGATGTTTAGTCAGGCTTCTGGATACAAAGAAATGCGAACCCCGACCGACTCCAGAGAAGCACAGCTGAGCTCCACATCAGGAGCGCGGATAGGGACGGCCTCGAAACAAATCACTGCCTCCCTGGTTTTGCAGGCCGCCCCTGCCTCTAGGGTGACGTCCACCATTTGCTCCTCCTCCTCTGCCTCTGAAGGAGTCACCCAGTGCATCCAGGAAAAATATCTGTGACTTCTTAAACCACATCTTACCACCTCTCTCTGACCCTTAGGATATGGTCTAGAGGGGAATGGTAAAACATAATCCCACGGCAGAGAGTGTTTTCCCTTCTTGCTCGCACCTGGTAGCGTATCTTTTACCTTGGGTAAAAACAACGAAGGACTGTCACAGGGGGCGTTGGTAAAGGTAGACTTGAACGGCTCCACAAAATTACACAAGCACATCCAGGAGTGTCTCCTAAGGGAAATTCCTGAACCCGCTGCCCTACTCGCTCCGTCGGCTGCATAAAAAAAACAGCCTCATGGAGGAGTTAACGATGGAATTTAAGGTGGACAACTAAGCAGACACCCTCTCAGGGACTCCTTCAGTAGATGTACTTTGCAGAGCATCTCCCAACTCCTTAAGGAGATCTCTCTGAAGCCTCGTAAAATGTGTTGATAGTTCGGCTATCTGAGTGGGAATGCCGCTGACGAAAAGATATGCTTCCTGTATCTGTCCATCATTCGAGACTCCTTATTCGGCAGATGGACAGATGAAGTCTCCGCTAGCTCCTTCTTAGTGGCTGCCGCCGCCACCAACAAGGCATCTACAGGCACGCCCTTGGACAAGAATTCCTTCTCTTTGGGAGCAGACAGAAATTTATTGGGTCTCCTGGGAACTGGCTCCACGGCATCAGGAGTCTCCCACACCTTCCGACTAACAAGGTCTAAAAGTTCATCAAAAGGTGGAGACACCCAAGTGGCTGATGGTTGAGACCCCAAAAGCCTTCAGGTACACTGACTCCTCATCAGAAGGGGCAACAGTGGGCCAGCCGCCCCTCTGCTTAAGGATCTATAAGATGTCTACAAAGGAGACATCAGAGGATGACTTGGAAGACCCTTCTGACTCCTCAAGGTCAGTGTCGGAGGTAATGGACTCATCCTGGGAGTCTACATGCTTCCGCTTGCATGTCCTCTTCAGAGGGGTCTCCTCAGAAGGATATTCCAAGGAGGTCCCGGAAGACTGGGGGCCACTAACCGGGGGTCCCTGAGGCTGCGGGTCTCTGCTGTCGAGAGAGAGAGTAGGTGCTCAGACACAGGTCGGTGGCCGAGTGAGAAGAGCACCGGTACCCAAGAGTGGAGCTTATGAGAGACAGCATACTTCCTCATCATCTCGAAGGCAGATCTCTCTGGCTCCGAAGACCTCCTTGGCTCTGAGGAGACAGAGGAAGTCATTGCTTCCAGAGCCATCGGCTCCGAGATGGCTGTGGGGACAGAGCTCACCCTAGCCAACGCACCGAGGAGACTCTGAACCGAGGAGGTTCTGGTCCAAGTGTCCCTGTCAGGGCCAACCGGAGAGCTTCGGCTCCTAGACACCACGGACGGCACCAAAGGTGTCTGTGCAGAACTCTGCTCCGAAACAGCCTTGAGGGGAGCTGGATCCGAAGGTTCCCCAAGTGGTACCGAACACTCCGGCTCCGAATGCCCGGTGCAGCTCGGAGGAACCACAAAGTACAGTTTTGTACCTACCATAAATGTAGATGTTCGAGGATCCACATTGCTGCAGTCCTAACTATTGGGTAGTCCGCTGTCCAGTCGGCCCGAATACCAGAGTATATGGCTGACGTCGGTCAGGGCGCATTAGACTGGCGTCAGTACGTCAGGGTACTAATGCGCATGACCGACGTCATATCCTCAGTCTTTTCTTGCCCCAGATGTCAGAAGACCCTAAAAAGACAAGGCCCAATATACCTGCACCAAAAATATGTACAATATATACAAAAATATATACAAAAATATCAGCATATAACCTCACCTACACAACCACCCCTAAACACAGAGGGGAAGGAGGGAGGGTAAATTGGACTGCAGCAATGTGGATCCTCGAACATCTACATTTATGGTAGGTACAAAACTGTACTATGTTCTTCATTCCACATTGCTGCAGTCCTAACTATTGGGTAGAATCCCAAAGCAGAGGTAAGGGAGGCTGGCAAATCATAAAGAAGCAGGAGCTGACAACATGCCTTGCAAAATAGCTGTGGCAAAACCAGCCCTAGACTTAGAGTAGAGAGGAAGGTGATAATGCTTAGAGAAAGTATGCACTGAACTCCAAGTAGCTGCCTCCAAAATATCCTTAGTTGCCACCCCCCTTAGAAATGCTGTTGAAGTGGTAGTAGCCCTAGTGGAATGAGGCCTAATCCCAGCTGGAATCTCCTTGCCATGATGGGAATAACAAAATGCAATGCAAAACCCAATCCACCTAGAAATAGTTTGTTTTGACACAGGCTTGCCCTGCGAACTCAAAGCAAAAGAAACAAACAACTGCTGAGACTGCCTAAAATCCTTAGTCCTGCTTAAATAATAACGCAATTGCCTGTGTACATCTAAAGTGTGCAAAATCTTTTCCCCTTTATTTTGGGGTCTGCATAAAAAGTAGGCAAATGAATAGTTTGGTTTAAAGCCACACTAGAAACCACCTTAGGCATAAAGGAAGGATTAGTATGTAATGATACCCTATCCTTATGGAAAATCAGAAAGGGCTCTACTGCCATAAGGGCCTGCAACTCAGACACCCTTCTTGCAGAAGTAATAGCCAACAGAAAAGCAGTCTTCCATGACAAGTATTTCAATTCAGCAGTAGCCGCAGGCTCAAAAGGTTGTAGAGTAAGTTTTTCCAACACAAAATTGAGATCCCAAGCAGGAGTAGGAGCTCTACGTGGGGTCTTATATTCTTTGCCCCTCTAAGAAACTGCTTGAACAAAGGATGCGAAAACAATGGTGGGTCACAATCATAGTGAGCTGAAATTGCTGCAGCATGAATCTTAATGGAAGAGAAGGACAAACCTTTGTCCAATAACTCAGTAAGATATTGAAGAGCCACACTCAAATTAGGCTCAGAAATCTCCAAATTCTTTGCTGTACTCCAAAATAAAAACCTCTTCCATTTTTCTGCGTACACTTTCCTTGTACTAGGTCTTCTAGCTTCCATAATCACATTTAAAACTTGTTGAGGAAGTTGAGACCTGCTGTGTTTCAACACAGAATATGCCAGGCTGTTAGATGAAGAGAGTGAAGCTTGACATTGAGCAGATGACCGTCCTTCTGAGATAACAGATGTGGAATCAAAGGTAAAGGCCATGGAGGCTTCCTTACCAGACTCCTCAGTAGTGGGTACCAGTGTTGCCGAGGCCAATCTGGAGCTATTAAAATCATCTTTGGCTTGTCTTGTCTGACCTTTAAGAGCACCTTTGGAAGAAGAGGCAGAGGTGGAAAGGCATACACATGAAGATTTTTCCAACTGAAAGAAAGAGCATCCACTTTCCAAGCTGTGTGATGAAACCCCTTTGTGCAAAACTTTGGCAGCTGGTGGTTTAGTGGAGAAGCGAACAGATCTATGTCTGGAGTTCCCCATGACACTGTCAATTGCTGAAATACATGAAGATCCAGTTTCCACTCGTGGGGATCCATGATTTGTCTGCTTAACACATCTGCTAAGGAGTTCTGTGCTCCCGGCAGAAACCTTGCCTGAAGAGTTAGTTGCAGGCTGAGCGCAGTCTCCCATAAAATCATTGCTTGCCTGCATAGAGGATAAGAATGTGTTCCCCCTTGTTTGTTGATGTACCACATGACAGTTGTGTTGTCTGTTAGAATCAACACCTGCCCTGGAAGAAGTAACTCCTTGAAAGCCATTAATGCAAACTGGACTGCTAACATCTCCTTCATGTTGATATGTAGATGCTGTAGTCTGGCAGGCCACTTGTCTTGTATCCACTTTCCATTTAGATGAGCTCCCCAAGCAATGTCCGAGGCATCTGTCGTTAAAATCTGACTCGCCTCTGGCGGGTCACAGAGAGTCCCTTGTTTAGGTGACATTCCTGAGCCCACCACAAAAATTCTTTTTGAAGGCAAGGTATTATTTGAATGACAGTGTCCAAATCCTGGCAGTGCTGTGTCCATACATTTTTGAGATACCATTGCAGCTTCCTCATATGCAGTTTGGCATTGGGAAGCACCAGAATACAAGATGCCATGAACCCTAATGCTTGAAGGACTGTCCTTGCAGTCAGCACGGACTGATGAGATAGTTGATGGAAGTAAAGGGATAGACTCTTTTGTTTGTCCGGGGTTAAAAAGGCCATCTGGGCTGCTGTATTCAGTCTCACACCCAGAAAGCACATGTCTTGAGAGGGTACTAGACTGGACTTTATTTCGTTCACAGAATACCCTAGGCATCTTAGCACTGCTATAACATATTCCAGATGCTGTAGAAGGTCTTCCTTTTCTTGAGCCAGAATCAGGCAGTCGTCCAAGTAAGGATAGATTTGAATTCCTTTTAGCCTGAAGTAAGCTATCACTGGAGCCAGAACCTTTGTGAATACTCTGGGCAGTAGATAAGCCAAAGGGCAATGCAGAGAACTGATAATGAGAATTTCCAGCTCGAAACGCAGATACTTCCTGCAACTTAGTCTTATAGGCACATGAAGGTAAGCTTCCTTGAGATCTAAAGTTACCATCCAGTGATCTTTGCCCAGCAGAGGTAAAAGCTGTTGTAACGTCAACATCTTGAACTTGGGAATGTCCAGATAAGTGTTGAGGATAGATAAATCCAAAATTGGTCTCCACGTGTTCCCCTTCTTTGGTACTAGGAACAGGCGAGAATAAAATCCTAGGCCCCTTTCTGATACAGGGACTGGCTGAATGGCCCCTATTTGGAGTAACAGAGAAATTTGCTTGTGAGCCTCTTCCCTTTGTGGAGGAGGAACGTCTGGCATGCCTTTGAAAGGGGGCAATGTATGGAAATAAAACCTGTAACCGTGGTGAATGATATCCAACACCCATCTGTCTTGAGTAATTAAATCCCAATTTTCTTTGAAAAGAGACAGTCTTCCTCCCAAAGGAGCTGCCAGGCGAGAATCTACTGGCAGCTGAAAAGGCAGGTCATTGGGTCTGTTTACGAAAGGACTGACCCCTGCCCTCACCAGAAGTCTGAGCAGGTGAACTCCTGTTCTAGGCCTAAAAGAACCTTGAGCTCTGCCCCTACCACGTCTAGACCTACCCCTAGACTGGGAATCATAAGCAGGATATGTCCATCCCTTAGTAGGCCAATTTCTACTAAACTTGGTGGCTGCACCTGCAAAAATCTTTAACAGTTTGCATAGACTTAGCTTTGTCCTCCATTTTCTTTAAAACTGCTTCCACAGGCGAACCAAACAACACATCAGACTGTAAAGGAGCATCCAAAATCCTTGTCTTAACATGCTCAGCTAAATTCTGATCCCTCAACCAGGCATGCCTGCGAAGAACAGAACTAGTGGCAGCCACCCTCGAGGAGGCCTGTACAGCATCAAAACCACATTGCAAAGAATGCTTACCCACTTGTTCAGACACATGAACTAAATCCAGCAACTCTTTACACTCAATACCTTCCGCCAAAGCATCCACCTTAGATTTCAGTTGTGAAAGGAGATAATTTTGATATTTTAGCATGTGAAACTGACAATTCAACGCCCTCATGGCTAAAGTGGAAGAAGTATACACTTTCTTTCCTCATCTATCCAAAGCCCTTGCCTCTTTATGAGTGGGAACAGGGTTTTTAACCACAGAGGCCTTAACACCTTTAGGTCCCTGAGAAACAGTTTCCGGGTCTGCCCTAGGACTCTTAAAAAGATACTTATGAGCTTCAGGCACCCTATAGTACCTATCAGGTTTAACAGGAGCAGGAGGCAAAGAATCAGGGTTCAGGGAAGCCTCTGCAAAAACATCTTCCACCACATTCAACACAGGAGGTATAGCTAAGGGCCTATGCTGGGGTAAAAACAAGAATTCCCTAAGCCTTTTCCTGGAATCAGAGTAATCCTGGCCTTCCCATTTAAAGTGCTCCCTCATGGAATGCAGAGTCTCTGAAAATGAGAAATCCTCAGGAGGAGAAGCTGTAGGAGTGGAATCATCCACATCAGAATCAGAATAAGGAGGATACTCCTGCAAATCTTCCAGAAGACTCAGAAGCCTCTGAACACTGTTCAAAACTATCAAACTCAGGTTCCACCCTAGGCCTCTTATCAGGGAGGGGCATAGAACCTCTAATCATAGTAATCAAATCTTCTGCCATTTTAAGCATATGTTTCTTAGGCACAGAACCTGAAGTGCTAGGAGAAGCCCCCACTGAAGCTAAACTTGGCCTACCTCTCAAAGAAGTTTTGGAAACAGAAGGAGAGGCTCTAACTACCTTGGGAAGAGAGGGAAGAACAGTTACCTGAGAAGCCCCCTCAGCCTGGCCTACCTCCTGAGAAGGCACATCCTGTAACAGTAAAGTCTCTGCCTGCGACTCCAAAGAAACTCCTGGCAAAACCTCTGGCTCCACTGAGCCTTCTAAAGAACCGACGTCCGGGACTGGCGGTTCATCAACCCTAGGCTTCGCTGTTTTGTCCTTGCGCTTCTTGGACGAAGCGGGCGTCGGAGCATCCGACGGCATTTTATAATTGCAACGCTTCCCAAACACTAACCTGGCACAGTCTAACCTTCTCTTAATAGTGCGTTTGTTAAACCTAGCACAAGAGCGGCATCCAACAACGTCGTGCTCAGGCCCTAAACAAGGTATACACAAGGTATGGTAATCCCTATGAGGTATCTGTTTCCCACAAGAAATACAGTTATTCACTTTTTCTGACATCCGGTTAAATACTGAGGCAAGAAAAAAACCAAAATGTTCCCCAACGGGGTACTTAGCCAACTCTGATTCGGTCTGAAACTCCGACTTCAGAAAATTTCAGAACGCCAACCTGCACTCGCAAAACTGCTTCTGCATCGGACCATGCGGCAAAAAAGACTGAGGATATGACGTCGGTCATGCGCATTAGTACCCTGACGTACTGACGTCAGTCTAATGCGCCCTGACCGACGTCAGCCATATACTCTGGTATTCGGGCCGACTGGACAGCGGACTACCCAATAGTTAGGACTGCAGCAATGTGGAATGAAGAACATCAGGGGGGATGGACTCAGGAGCTCCAAAACACACTGGGTCGGAGCCAACATTTCTGGCAAGGCAGACGACTTCAGGAGTCTAAGCACTACTCTCTCTACATCTTTCTCTGACAGGCTCCTGGAGGATCTGGAAGACCGTGTGGGTAATCTGGACCTCTGCAGAATTAGAGATCTTAAGGTAGGGGAGACCGGCAAGGAATTTCTGGACCAGCTCCGATGTAGTCTTCTCAGTAGTCGGCTTCGAGGTGCTTGGGGCCAAAACTGAATTCCCAATTTCAACAACCTTGATTGGCTCAGAGGACAGTGCAGTCGAGGAGGTAGAAGTCTTATCGGGCTTACATAGTTTTTGAGGAGGTTCCGATACACCGGACGGCGCCGGGAAATGCCTCATCGTCACCTTAACCTTCTCTTTTTTAGAAAAATGTGATTTTGAGAAGAACTGGCCAAGCCTTCCTCGAAGGAAGGCTTGAGAAGACCTTTCAAAATTAGCTGCTTGTTCTGCTCCTGGAGAACTCTGAAGCTGAAGGAATGGCAGAACAAACAAGTTTCCTGCAAATGAATGGCTCCGAGACAATAAACAATTACTATGGCCATCCGTAACTGACATCTGCTGGGAGCACTTTACACATTTTTTGAAACCCGAAGGTTTGTGGTCTTCAGCCTCTTTAGACATAACTAGCTAAGCAGGAACACACAAGCACAATGAGAACTAGGTCCTCTAACTTAAACAGGCCTAGCCCTTACCACACTATCTTGCACACACGAGGGCTAGGTCCTCTAACTCAAACGGGCCTAGCCCTGGGAAAGAGAAAACAGACAGAGAACTAGGCCCTCTAACAAACAGACCTAGGTAGAAAGGTTAAGATGTAGAATGTCAGAAACTATCAAATGACACTGCACACAAACTAAATTTTGAAATATCTAAATGTCTAACTTTCTCAATTGGAAATCTATGGCTCAAAACACTAAGCCGTAGAAAAATGGGTCAAAAACTATCAAACGACCCTGCACACAAGCTAAAATCTAAATATCTAAAATTTCTAAATCTCTAATAAACAAGAGACTGCACACAATATATAGCAAAAATAAAAGCAAAATTGCATGTTAATTAGAAAAACTAGCACATAGGATACCAAACCGAGAACAAGGGCCAACAGGCCAACCAGTTCTCAACAACTAACAGGTCTGAAAACTACTCCAACACTACAAAAGCTATCTGGAACAAGAATAATCGCTATAGATAAACAGTAATGTAATAATAGAAAAGGTTTTAAACTTAGCCACTGCCAAGAAGCACATCTGAACTCATAGACATGGCAAACGACATGTGGGGCTTATACTGGTGCACTATGGGATACCTACCTAGCCACGAGCCAACTAGAAGACTTTGAGCTTTGTAATAGGCAGATTCGGAGCAGAGGATCGGCTCCGAACCCATATGTAAGAATGAAGGCGAGATGGGACTACAGAACATCCTCTGTTCAAAAGAACTGAACTCAAAATTAGAACAGGAAGTGAAAAAACATGTATTTTACCAAGGCAGGCAACATTTGTTACTACATACATGGTAAACCTAAAGGTACTGCAATGTTACACATATCAGAACTGAGATGCAATGAAATCTTTGCAGAAAAAAAGACTATGTTCTTCAGTACGTTTGTAGTCAAGTGTCCTATTAGAATTCTGTTTTTTTTTTTTTTTTTTTTTTTTTTAAAAACCGCTTCCTACGCCGATCGAAAAATTAAATGTTTTAGTGCACTTTGCTGCCACAGTTTGGCATTACACTTGGTTCCAACCATGGCTCAAACAGCAAGTTAAAACCAAAAACTAGAATGTGTGCACCAAGTACTCGTTACATCAAATTAAAAATCCTTATTCTTTTCTCCAGAAAAAAATGTATTTTTCCAGTTTTAACATGCTGCAACTACAATGCCCAAGCAGCTAAACTGGTCATGTCAAATTCAGCATTAAGCTGTTACTGAACTTCAGTTTTTTTTTTTTTTTTTTTTTAAACCTTTATACAATCATTGCACTTTAATCAGTGACATTAGTATAAATACATTACCAGAAAAGAAAACAAGCCATAGTAATTTTCCATTTTTGTGCAATATACATGTATTTTGCTTTTGAATAATTTTCAATAACTCCAAAATTGCATATACTGCTCAACTCCTGTCTCTTTAAACTTCATTTCTCCCTCTGAACATCCAGCATGTTTCGTTCTCAGAGTCCATTTACGTCTATATAATTTACTCGGGTCTATATCACGACGTCGAACTAACGTAAGTTCGAACGTTGTAATATCGAACTCTAAAGTCCGAAACCCAAAAATAACGAAAACACAGAACAGCAATTTTTTTCCCCGGGGGGGGGGGGGGGGGGGGGGATTCACTGTTCCGTGAGAGACAAAAAAAAAATCTTAAACTAAGTGTGGGGGGGGGGGCTGTGTCCCCCACACCCCCCTACTTAAATATACCAACTCAGAGATTGCATCACAGTGGAGGAAACAGCAAAGCCCCAAAAATGGCTCTCAGATTTTTTCCCGGGGGGGGGGGGGGGTTCGATATGCCGTGGCTTCATTATTTTTGGATTTTGGACTTCAGGGTTCGATATTATAACATTTCAACTTATACAAGTTCAACATTATAATATAGACCCAATTTACTCCCTTCCTTTACTAAAGGTCCCATCTTAAAGCTCTTTTCATTTCTTATAATATTCAATACTTAATTTCAAATGGCTTAGATTCTCAATTCCACTTTCTAGTACTTTTTTGCGGCTAACAGTTTTAAACTTTGTAAAGTCTTACTAAGGTTTACTGGCAATTCAGACCCTATATCCCAACTCAAAAAGAAAAAGAATGAAAAGAATCCTTTTAACCGTTTGTTCCTTCAACAGTTCTAAGCAAGTACTCTGTAGGGAATTTTTACATCTGCCAATACTTCAAATCCCCAAAACATGTTCCCAATTACACCTCTCTCACAGAGTCTCCAGCACTTGCCCTGAACCTGTGGAAAAACTGAGAAGTCTACTTGGAGTATAAAAATAACTAGGCAATTACTTCCGTCCAAAAATCCTAAAACTTCTGGACCTTGTTGCATATCCGGAATCCAAGAGATGCCCCATCATCGTTCTGCCTTTGCCTTGCCGTTTTTCTCCAACCTTTGCCAACAACCTCCTATGAATGATTCTTATAGTTATCATGCAACGTTTTATATGCCCTATTAGCTATCCCTTTACCACCACCAGCTTCTGTTCTAGACTAGACAAAAAAATTCTACCAGAGCTGGTCTTTTACTTAGTACTTCCATATCTCCTTTGCTTTGCATGCACTCTGTTAATAATCCTTCATAAAGAAAGCAGTCTCTAACCTGCACTGCAAACTTCTGCTTACCCTCGTACCACTCTAGTAACCTATCTGCTCCCAATAACTTGACTAAACTGATCATTTCCTCCAGTGGGCTGTTCCTGAGCGTCCTGGGGTAGAATAAAACAGCAGTTTTATAATGAAATCTTAAAGGAGTACCAACGTAAGGAGTTTTAATCACAGGTAAGACAAACACTGGTTCAGTTTAACATCTTGTACTACTCCCAGCTTCCATTGTGGATACAATGTTAAATTTCTGCTCAGTACACAGAACAGAGCAATGACTTGTATTTATAACTTAATGATAAAAGCATTCTATCAAAAAAAAAATCCTATACATTACCCTAGATATTTTTCTCCTTTGCAAAATACCATAATAAGAAATAAAGCAGCAAAAGTTAGTGTATTGCTGCACTGAAATTCAAGAAGGTATACTATTCAAAGGTGTGGTGGTAATTTATAAAAGTTTTATAATGAAGTCTCAAAGGGGGACTGAAATATCAAATTTTATAAATCAGCATCAGAGTTACTGATTTAGTGGCTTTCATTGCCAGTCTGACATCTTACACTCTACTCTGATGCAGCTGGGGGTGCTGTGTTGAACTTCTAATCAGTATGCAAAGTATAATAATGACTTAATACTACTAAATTAACTTGTCATATTAGAAGTGAAAATATTTTATATTTCAATAGAATATGTCTATATTCATATATCTCTATTTCCATATATCTCTGATTTACTGACAACACATCATAGCTAATATACATTAGCTCTGGAACAACTACAGCAAGAGGAGGTTAAAAGTACAGCTGTGTTAAGAACTTACCATAAATGTGCATGTTTGAGTAATTTCACTGCTGCAGTCTTGGGATAGCCTACCCGCAGGTAGACTGCTGCTGGCCAGTCTTCCAGAACTTTACCCTCATCTAGGGCTCCGGCTGATATCCTCTTTCCAATATGGGGACATTGGCATTATTTGCGCAATGGCCAATGACATCTTTAGATCCTTCTTGCCCAGGTAGAAACCTAGGTTAAGCCCTTAGCCCAAGGGCACACTGGACCAGGTGGAGACTGTCCTCTGGGTTGATTCCATCACAAAGGTGTCCCATCTCAATACTCCAACAGGAGGCTAACAAAAAGGGTGAGAACTTGGCAGGGTATAAAGGAAAGAAGGTGAGATGATGCCACCCAAACCCTAAAGTACTACTAGGGTAAGGCAAAAAAATGGTAGAGGGAGGGAGGTTGGACTGCACCACTGAAAAGAACAGTTGTGTAAAATCTTACTATAACCTTGTGTCCTCTTCTATGTTGCAGTATTCTTTACATATGGGTTGTATTCTATCGACCCAAAGTCCTGCTTGTATACAAAAGCTTCAGGCTACTGCCTGTACATGGGACTTCGCACGTAGGCTCAGGGAACATCAGCCAGTCTTTCCCATCTGGAAAAATAAGAATTTCTAGTAATGGGTTTCCTGGTCTCCTGCAAAACCTGAAGCATGTCCTTAGAGAAAAAGTGCCTAAAAGGAATAAAACGTTGATCACCCACAAGGTCAGATGAAGAGTTAAGTGTGGGTGAATCAAAGATCCCTTGTCCTGAATGAGTAGGTCCATCTGGTGAGGTAACTTGTAGTGATGGGCCCTTGGCTAACTGCAGAAGAGGGAACCAATGCTGTCTTGGCCAAAAGGGAGTCGCTAACAAGATTTTTGGTTTGTCCTGTAAAATTTTCAACAGGACTTTCTGAATCAAAGGGAAGGGTGGAAGGCATAAACAAACATCCCCTTACATGAAAGTGATAGGTTGTCCACTTTCCAAGCCTGAGGGTGCGGGACCTTGGCACAGAAAAGAGGAAGTTGTCTGTTCTGAGGGGAGGCAAATAAATCAACCTCTGAAGTACCCTACAAGTGAACTAAATCTAAGAGCACATCCCAGTGAAACATCCACTCGTGGGATGATGTCATGGATCTGCACAATGCATTTGCCACAAAGTTCTGAGGCGAGGGAAGGTACACTGAATGCAGTGAGACTTTGTACTGAATAGCCAACTCCCACACTTTGATTGCTAGGAGACAAAGAAGATAACACTGTGTACCCTACCTGCTTATGTAACAAAGGACTGCAGTATCGTCTGCGAGAATCTTGGAAGGGTCCTAGTAGAAGCAGAGAATGCAATGCCTGTAAGGCTAGAATCAAAGCTCTCATTTCCCTGACATTTATGTGCTCCCTCCTCTGAGCGGGTGACCATAGTACTTGAACCTTTGTAGAAGTGAAGACTGCTCCCCAACCTAAATCTGAGGCATTTGTACAATGTTCCTGGACTGGTTGAGGGATATGAAGAGGTAAACCAGGATTGTAATGGAGTTGCTGTACTTACCACCCTAGCTCTTTTTTCAAGCAAAGAAGAACAGGAATGACCATCTCCAAGGGATGAGCATGCTGAGACCAGACGGTTTTCAGAAACCAATGAACTTCCTTATGTGAAGTTTTGCAAATGGCAACATGGGGATTGTTGAGGCCATGAACCCAAGAACTCTAAGGAACACCTTGGCAGTGATGGAAGGAAAAGGCAGAAGAGATGCCATGAAAGCTGAAAGAAAGACCTTTCCCTAAAGGAAGAAAAACCATCATCAAATCTGTTCTGAACCTGCACCCCCAGAAAAATGAGATCCTGACTGGGTAAAAGTAGATTTTTTTAAATTTATTGTGAACTCCAAGCCTTGTAGAAAGGGAATAGCTAGATCCAGGTGTGAGCAGAAGATATGGACTGCTGGCCAGAAAAAGGAGGATGCCTGGGTGTGGGTAAACTTGAGATCCTTTCAGTGTTACGTAAGCAATAGTTGGGGCTAGACACTTTGTGAAAACCCTTGGAGCAGTGGAAAGACCAAAAGGAAAGAGAGAGAACTGAAACTGTGAAGATCCTACCGAGAAAAGTAAGAATTTCCTGAAGTTAGGGTTAATAGGGATATGCAGGTAAGCACCCTTTACATCCAGCAAAGTTAAGGCGGCTTCAGGAGGAAAAAGAGTGAGAAGAGACTGCAGGGATAGCATCCTGCAGTCTCCTCTCTCTTGTTACTCCTTAAGCCGCCTTAGCTTTTCTGGATGTAAAGGAACAAGAGGGAGAAGAGACTGCAGGGATATCATCCTGAAAAAAAGGCACCACCAGGAAGGTATTCAACATTGAAAGATCCAGAATGAGTTTCCAAGGGCCCTCTTCCTGTAACCAAGAACATCCTGGAATAAAATCCCATGCCTTGCTGATCTGAAAGGAGTGGTTGAATGGTGCTTTGTAAAGAAACCAAAAGCAAAATGCAGTATCCACGACAGACGGCTCCAACCAGCAAAGTTTGAACAAATTAACCAAGTTTATTTCCAACGCACACAGAGACACTTGTGTAACAAACGCCTTCACCATACATCTACTTGCGTTTTCGTCATAAAAATGACTTCATCAAATGACCAGCATACCCTAAAACATTTAATTTATACTAAAACACATCATTGTTACCAATAAAAATTCACCACTAATTGAATATCTTATTCAGTAAATCCTTTTTTTAAAAAAATGTGTAAACTCCATTTCATATTAAATATTATTAAATATATTAAATATAATGCTATAAATATATGTTTAATTAAAAACAACCATTGTTTAAAACATCCATTGAATTTAAAACATTTAAAACCATAGTATTACATAAAGGGAAATGTGCATCTCATTCACATAAATTTGATCTAGTCTTATTGTGTATGGAACATTGCCCTCTCCTGACCATTCATGTTTATTACATTCAAAGTTTTGCAGCTCTCATTTTTAGTAGAGGTACTATGGAAATACAATCATTCAAACCCAGTGTTTTATCAGCTTCTAAAGTGATCTGCCACCACAGTTCTCTGAATTCAACTTTTTCTTCCCATAATCCCCCTCTACTATCACTTTTAACCTGTTCTAAAACTAGGAATTTGTATTTGTAATCAGGACAAACTTTAGTATGCTTAAATAAAGCATTACTTTCTTTTCCTACTGAGATTTCATAAACATGTTCGTAGATCCTTCTTTTTAATTTCCTTTCGGTCTTTCCTATGTAGAACGATCCGCATTTTTCACAAATAGCTAAATATATTATGCCTTTAGATTCACAATTATAAAATTCTCCACTATTTTACATATCTACCTCTGCTTTCTAAAAATATTCTACCATTATTAATAATGTATGTACACTGGGTACAATGCCCACATTTGTATGTACCTATTCTGCTTCTCCTTTTATCTGTCTTGTTTCTATTACTACTATTCTCTATCATAGATCTTATATTTTGTGAATTCGTAAAAGTTACTTTCTGTGGTATAGTAGCTAAATTCTCTATGTCAGTCAAGGCTACGAATTTCTCCCATTCTTTTAAAAATATTTTTTTGACTACATTATTCAATCCATTGTATTCAAGCACCAACGTTTGCTGAAATTCTTCTCTTTCATACTTTTTATTACTATCTATTTAATTACTAGAGTCCGTCTTTTTGTATATGGGGCAAAATTTGTCTTGTCTCCCTTTTTCCACCTCCTGTCTTATTTGTGTAATAAATGCTAATGGATAACTTCTCTCTAGAAACATTTTTTTCTAAGAGGTCACATTCTTTTTTAAAATCTACATCAGAGCTTGTCATTCTACTTCCTCGAACAAACTGTCCCTTCACTATGTTTCTTTTGCAGTGAAAGGGGTGGGCGCACTCAAAATGTAAATAGGAATTACAAAAGGTATTCTTTCTAAATATTCTAGTTCTTAGTTCATGTCCATCTTTAATGTACATTATCTGGATTTAGAAGTAAATAGATTCAGAAATATCGTATGTAAATTTTAGGAAATTAGTAGTATTTTCTATATATTCCAAAAATTCTGTGAATTTTTCTTTTTCAGCTGTCCACAAAATTAAAATATCATCCAGGAACCTTCTATATATCTTCCAACAATTCTTAAATTCTGAATTGAAAATATATTTTTCTTCCCAATAGGCAAGTATTAAATTAGCATATGTAGGGGCGCAAGCCGCTCCCATTGCTACCCCCTGTTTTTGCTGATAAAATTCCCCATTAAAATAAATAAAATTATTCTTTAAAACTAATTCCATTAGCCAAGTACTTATTAATTTCTCATTTTGTGTTAATACTACATCTTCATAAACAATTTCCTCAAACATTTTTGTCCCTTCATTGTATGGGATGCAGGAAAATAAATCAATAATGTCAATTGTGACAAACAATAATTGATCATTTACAGGACTATCAGGTAATTCCATCAATAAGTCCCAATAATCTTTCAAAATACATTTCCTTTTCATCCATACACTTTAATTTTTTGTCTATAAATTTGGCTAAAGGATACGTTTTTGAACCTTCTGCTGAAACTATCGGTCTAAATGGTGGGTCCTCTTCATTTTTATGAATTTTAGGTATACCAAATATCGTGGGTGTTCTAGGTTTGTCTACTTTCAAATACTTGAAAGTATTATAGTCTATAATTTCATCTAACATGTCCTGTAAAATAACATCTATTTTGTTATAGGATATATTAATTTCATTCAAAGATACTATTGAGTATCTGACCTCATTCCATAGGATAGTATTCATTTTACCTTCGTATAGAATACTATCCATAATGACTAACCCACCTCCTTTATCAGGTTTCATCACTCTGATTTTACTATTATTTTTTATTTCATACAACAAATCACTTTCTTTCTTGCTTGAGTTTGGATTATACCATATTTTATTAACCTGTTTCCTCACTTCAGATTCAATAATTTTCTCTACATATTTTAGTTGGGGATGTAACGGGGGGTTATATATACTTTTCCGTTTTAATTCGGTCTTAAATTGAACTTTATTATTGGGAAACATAATATGTAAATTTACCTTTCTTAAAAAACTTTTTATATCCAATATACTACCTGTTGTGTCACCTTTCCCTTTTAGGTATATATTTTAGGCCCCTAGAGAATAAATCAAAATGTTCCTTCTCTAGAACTAATTCACTAAAATTATAAATTGTGAAATTATTGTACACATATTTGTGCCTATCCTTTACTATTTCATTATCAACATGTGTATTGGGGTGGGGATTCAATAAAATTCCCCCCCCCCCCCCCATGGAAAATTTTGCTGTTGAGGGCCCCGTTTGCTTTTCAGTCTTTCAGATCTCCTTAAGGGTGGGAATGCTACATCATAATCTTGTCCATCCTCATCAAGAAAACATGTTTCACCATCATTTACATTGAAATTATTTTCTCTATCATTATATTTGTATCCATAAACATAATTGTTATATATTTTGTTAGGTATAGGGTAACGTGTCGTTCTCATACTCAATGTCCCTCTCAAGTTTTTTAATTTTTCTACTTACTAAATCTTCACATTTTGTATCAATATCCTTCCTAATATTATAGATGATTTGATTTTTTCAATTAGAGAAGAAAAGGAAAAATATTATAATATTAGGAAGGATTTTGATACAAAATGTGAAGATTTAGTAAGTAGAAAAATTAAAAAACTTGAGAGGGACATTAACGAGTATGAGAACAACACATGTTACCCTATACCTAACAAAAGATATAATAATTATGTTTATGGATACAAATATAATGATAGAGAAAATAATTTCAATGTAAATGATGGTGAAACATGTTTTCTTGATGAGGATGGACAAGATTATGATGTAGCATTCCCACCCTTAGGGAGATCTGAAAGACTGAAAAGCAAACAGGGCCCAAACAAATTTTCCAGGGGACGGGGGAGGGGGAAATTTTATTGAATCCCCACCCCAATACACATGTTGATAACGAAATAGTAAAGGATAGGCACAAATATGTGTACAATAATTTCACAATTTATAATTTTAGTGAATTAGTTCTAGAGAAGGAACATTTTGATTTATTCTCTAGGGGCCTAAAATATATACCTAAAAGGAAAGGTGACATAACAGGTAGTATTATTGGATATAAAAAGTTTTTTAAGAAAGGTAAATTTACATATTATGTTTCCCAATAATAAAGTTCAATTTAAGACAAAATTAAAACGGAAAAGTATATATAACCCCCTGTTACATCCCCAACTAAAAAATGTAGAGAAATTATTGAATCTGAAGTGAGGAAACAGGTTAATAAAATATGGTATAATCCAAACCTAAGCAAGAAAGAAAGTGATTTGTTGTATGAAATAAAAAATAGTAAAATCAGAGTGATGAAACCTGATAAAGGAGGTGAGTTAGTCATTATGGATAGTATTCTATACGAAGGTAAAATGAATACTATCCTATGGAATAAGGTCAGATACTCAATAGTATCTTTGAATGAAATGAATATAGCCTATAACAAAATAGATGTTATTTTACAGGACATGTTAGATGAAGAAATTATAGACTATAATACTTTCCGGTATTTGAAAGTAGACAAACCTAGAACACCCACGATATTTGGTATACCTAAAATTCATAAAAATGAAGAGGACCCACCATTTAGACTGATAGTTTCGGCAGAAGGTTCAAAAACGTATCCTTAAGCCAAATTTATAGACAAATAATTAAAAAGTGTATGGATGAAAAGGAAATGTATTTTGAAAGATTCTTGGGACTTATTGATGGAATTACCTGATAGTCCTGTAAATGATCAATCACTGTTTGTCACAATTGACATTATTGATTTATTTTCCCGCATCCCATACAATGAAGGGACAAAAATGTTTGAGGAAATTGTTTATGAAGATGTAGTATTAACACAAAATGAGAAATTAATAAGTACTTGGCTAATAGAAATAGTTTTGAAGAATAATTTTATTTATTTTAATGGGGAATTTTATCAGCAAAACAGGGTAGTGGAGCGCTCTACATATGCTAATTTAATACTTGCCTATTGGGAAGAAAAATATATTTTCAATTCAGAATTTAAGAACTGTTGGAAGATATATAGAAGGTTCCTGGATGACATTTTAATTGTGGACAGCGGGAAAAGAAAAATTCACAGAATATTTGGAATATATAGAAAATACTACTAATTTCCTAAAATTTACATACAATATTTCTGAATCTAATGTACATTATCTGGATTTAGAAGTATATAAAGATGGACATGAACTAAGAACTAGAATATTTAGAAAGGATACCTTTTGTAATTCCTATTTGCATTTTGAGAGTGCCCACCCCTTTCACTGCAAAAGAAACATAGTGAAGGGACAGTTTGTTCGAGGAAGTAGAATGACAAGCTCTGATGTAGATTTTAAAAAAGAATGTGACCTCTTAGAAAAAATGTTTCTAGAGAGAAGTTATCCATTAGCATTTATTACACAAATAAGACAGGAGGTAGAAAAGGGGAGACAAGACAAATTTTGCCCCATATACAAAAAGACGGACTCTAGTAATGAAATAGATAGTAATAAAAAGTATGAAAGAGAAGAATTTCAGCAAACGTTGGTGCTTGAATACAATGGATTGAATAATGTAGTCAAAAAAGTATTTTTAAAAGAATGGGAGAAATTCGTAGCCTTGACTGACAGAGAATTTAGCTACTATACCACAGAAAGTAACTTTTAAGAATTCACAAAATATAAGATCTATAATAGAGAATAGTAGTAATAGAAACAAGACGGATAAAAGGAGAAACAGAATAGGTACATACAAATGTGGGCATTGTACACAGTGTACATACATTAATAATGATAGAATATTTTTAGAAAGCAGAGGTAGATATGTAAATAGTGGAGAATTTTATAATTGTGAATCTAAAGGCGTAATATATTTAGCTAGTTGTGAAAAATGTGGATCGTTCTACATAGGAAAGACCGAAAGGAAATTAAAAAGAAGGATCTACGAACATGTTTATGAAATCTCAGTAGGAAAAGAAAGTAATGCTTTAAGCATACTAAAGTTTGTCCTGATTACAAATACAAATTCCTAGTTTTAGAACAGGTTAAAAGTGATAGCAGAGGGGGATTATGGGAAGAAAAAGTTGAATTCAGAGAACTGTGGTGGCAGATCACTTTAGAAGCTGATAAAACACCGGGTTTGAATGATTGTATTTCCATAGTACCTCTACTAAAAATGAGCTGCAAAACTTTGAATGTAATAAACATGAATGGTCAGGAGAGGGCACTGTTCCATACACAATAAGACTAGATCAAATTTATGCGAATGAGATACACATTTTCCCTTTATGTAATACTATGGTTTTAAATGTTTTAAATTCAATGGATGTTTTAAACAATGGTTGTTTTTAATTAAACATATATTTATAGCATTATATTTAATATATTTAATATATTTAATAATATTTAATATGAAATGGAGTTTACACATTTTTTTAAAAAAGGATTTACTGAATAAGATATTCAATTAATTAATTGGTGGTGAATTTTTATTGTAACAATGATGTGTTTTAGTATAAATTAAATGTTTTAGGGTATGCTGGTCATCTGATGAAGTCATTTTTATGACGAAAACGCAAGTAGATGTATGGTGAAGGCGTTTATGTTACACAAGTGTCTCTGTGTGCGTTGGAAATGAACTTGGTTAATTTGTTCAAACTTTGCTGGTTGGAGCCGTCTATCGTGGATACTGCATTTTGCTTTTGGTGACTTTTGGCAGTATTATCCATCTTTTTCGCATTTTTTGCTTTGTAAAGAAAGCTGAATGAGCAGCTGAGGAAACAGATGTAGTTTGGTGTGAGGGCAGTTGAGGAATCCCCTGAAAGGGGGGAAGAGACTTCCAAGTCATGAAATAGCCACTCTGTATAATGGATATCCCTCCAGGCTAAAAGAGAAAGGCGAAGAGATGATTTGGAAGTTGACTGTGGATGTCACAGAGAGCCTGGTGTAGACTGAAAGGGCTGCTGAGGGGATGGAGCAAAACAAAGAAGTTATGTACTTACCATAACATTTGATGTTTGTAGTCTGTAGTTTTATATATATATATATATATATATATATATATATATATATATATATATATATATATATACACACATATAGCTATATAAAAATAAAACAATTCCCTTAGGCACAAGCAAATACACCACAGAGGTAGCATAGGATAGAGTGGTAGAGATAAGTTTAGCTAGTTCAGAGGGGATGGAAGGAGGGTAACCTGGACTGCAACAGGGTGAACACTTGAACATCTACATTTATGGTAGGTACAAAACTGTACTATGTTCGTGTTACCCTGCTGCAGTCATCACACTTGGGTTGAATCCCAAAACTAAGGATGGGAGGTGGAGTCAAACAGGGTTAGAAGAAGCTAGTAAGCCCTGCAGAACTGCAGTGGCAAAACCAGCTCTAGTCTTAGAGTATAGAGGTAAGTGATAGTGCTTGGTGAAGGTGTGCACTGAACGCCAAGTAGCAGCTTCTAGAATATCCTTGGCTGGCACTCCACTGAGAAAGGCTGCTGATGTAGCTGTAACCCTGGTGAAGTGGGACCTAATGTTATCAGGTACTGGTTTCCCATGATGTGTGTAGCAGAATTGTATGCAATGCCCTATCCATTTAGAAATGGTCTGTCTTGAGATAGCTTTTCCTTGTGATCCTGTAGCATAGGCTACAAAAAGCTGGTCAGTTTTATTGAAAGCCTTAGTTTTATCCAAGTAGTAACGTAATTGCCTGTGAATGTCCAAAGAGTGCAGGAGTCTTTCTCTTTTGTTCTGGGGATTTGGGAAAAAGGTGGGCAAATGAATGGTTTGGTTTAGGGCCACACTGGATACCATCTTTGGCATTAAGGAATGCTTAGTTCATAGAGAGACTCTGTCTTGATGGAAAATGAGGAAAGCTTCCACTGCCATTAGTGCCTGTAGCTCTGAGACTCTTCTAGCTGAGGTTATTGCTAGTAGGAGGGCAGTTTTCCATGAAAGAAATTTTAAATCAGTTAAAAAAGCTAATTCAAAGGGCGGCAGTGTAAGCTTTTCCAAGACAAAGTTGAGATCCCAAGTAGGTGTTGGAGCTCTCCTTGGCGGTCTTATGTTCTTAGCCCCTCTGAGGTACCGAGTGGATGTGAGAATAAAGGAGGATCAGTGCTGTAATGAGCTGAAATTGCTGAGGCGTGGATCTTAATAGATGAAAAGGAAAGTCCTTTGTGTAACATCTCAGTTAAATATTGTAGAATCTGAGGGATGTTTGCATCAAAGGGATTTAGGCCTTTAGCCTGGTTCTAGGCGCAAAATCTTTTCCATTTGTCTGAATATGTTTTCCGGGTGCTGGGCCTCTCCTGGCCTCCAGAATGACATCCATAACCGCTTTAGATAAAGGTGTTGGCTGGTTGTTTAGGTAATTTGCCATGCAGCCAGGTTTAAAGTCTTGAGCTGGCTGTGTAGAATCTGATTGTCTTGCTGGGTGAGCAGGTGAGGAATTTGTGGCAAAATCCATGGTGGGCCGTGGGCCATGTTCCTTAAAATTGGATACCAATGCTGGCGTGGCCAGTCTGGTGCAACGAGTATCATTTGTGGCTTCTCTAATCTGACTTTCAGCAGTACCTTTGCTAGAAGAGCAGTGGAGGGAAGGCATACACTGTTAATGTTTTCCAACTGAACGAGAGGGCGTCCACTTTCCAAGCTAGTGGGGTGGAAGGTCCTTGTGCAAAATTTTTGAAGTTGGTGGTTGTGGGGGCTTGCAAACAGATCTATGTCTGGGCGTCTCCATCTTTGAGCTATCATAGCAAATACTTGTGGATCTAGTTTCCATTCGTGTGCATCCATGATGTTTCTGCATAGGTCGTCTGCCTATGTGTTTTTCTTTCCTGGCAGGAATTGTGCTTGTAATTGAACCTGGTAAGACAGTGCAGTGTTCCACAAGGTCATTGCTTGCCTGCATAGAGGATAGGAAAATGTGCCCCCTTGCTTGTTTATGTACCACATGACTGTGGTATTGCTCATCTTTATTATTAGTTGTCCTGGGTGTAGAAGGTCCTTGAAAGCTGTTAGGGCATTCTGTACTGCTAGCATTTCTTTTTGATTGATATGCAGATGCCTCTGATCTGTAGTCCATTTGCCCTGAATGCACTGCCATGCCATGTGTGCTCCCCAGGCATAGTCCGATGCATCTGTTGTCATAGTTTGCCTGGCTGTGGGTAAGGCGAAAGGCTGACCCTTGTTAAGGTGAAATGCCTGTGCCCACCATAGAAACTCCTGTTGAAGGCAGGGAATGAGTGGTATCATTGTTTCCAAGCTGTGGCGAGTCCATACACTTTTCAGGTACCATTGTAATTTCCTCATATGCAGTTTTGCAAATGGTATTAGTAGTATGTAAGATGCCATGAATCCCAAGGCCTGCAGAATTTTTCTTGCAGGGAGTTGGGTCTTTGTTGCCATTACTTTGAAATATTGAAACAGCTGTCGTTGCTTGTCTGGCGTGAGATAAGCCATCTGGGCCGTTGTATTCAAGCTGGCACCCAGGAATATTATGTTTTGTGAGGGCACTAGTTTTGATTTCTTTTCGTTTACTGTGTACCCTAGGCAACTTAGAAGGTGTCTGACAAATGACAGATGCTTTAAAAGAATGTCCTTGCTTTCTGCTTGAATAAGGCAGTTGTCCAGGTATGGGTATATTTCAATTCCTCTTTGTCTGCAGTATGCAATTACTGGTGCCAGGCATTTTGTGAAGACCCTGGGCGCAGTAGATAAGCCAAAGGGCAGTGCAGAGAATTGATAATGCGTTGAACCTGCAATGAAACGGAGGTATCTTCTGCAATTTTGTCTGATAGGGACATGCAAGTATGCCTCCTTGAGGTCCAAAGTGACTAGCCAAGCATTCTTGCCCAACATGGGAAGAAGCTGCTGTAGTGTTAGCATCTTGAATGTTGGTACTTGCAGATAGGTATTCAGAATTGAAAGATCCAGAATGAGTCTCCATGCCTTGTCCTTTTCTTGGGACTAGGAAGAGTCTTGAGTAAAATCCTTGCCCTTACTCCTGTGTAGGTACCTGTTGAATGGCTCTCATGTTCATGAGAGTTGTATTTGTTTTTGTGCCTCTGCCCATTGATTTGGTGGCAGGTTTGGCATTTCTTTGATCCTTGGTAAGGTATGAAAGTTTAATCTGTATCCTTGAGAGACCATGTTTAGAACCCATTTGTCTTTTGTGATGATGTGCCAGTTGTCTGCAAAAAATGCTAGTTTTCCTCCCAAGGGAGTTGCCAGGAGAGATTTGCTTGGTAGTTTGAGGATGGAGTCATTGTGTTTGTCTTCTGCTAGCTTGGGGCCTGTCTTCTCCTCCTTTCTGGGTAGCAGAACCCCATTGGCGAGATTTGTAAGGGCCCTGTGACTGACCTCTGCCCCTTGGGCGTCTGTATTTGCCCCTCTGTGATCGGTCTGAAGCTGGAAAGGACCAGTTTTTTGTTGGTCAGTTTCTGCTGAAGCGAGGGGGTTGTACATGCAAAAAATCCTTGACCGTTTGCATAGACTTTGCCTTATCCTCCATTTTCTTTAAAACTTCTGCTTTGACACCAAATAATATATCCTGCTATAAAGGTGCATCCAATAATTTTGCTTTAACATGGTCAGGGAGGGTTTATTCTTTTAACCAAGCATGTCTACGTATGACAAAGCCAGTAACAGCTGCTCTACAGGAAGCTTCCAATGAATCAAATCCGCATTGTAAAGTATGTTTGCCCACCTGTTCAGCTGCATGCAACAGATCCTGCATTTCCTTGAATTCAGGCTGTTCAGAATGTGTCCTTTTTGTTTTAACTGAGACATTAGGAATTGTTGATATTTCAACATGTGAAAGTGGCAATTTAATGCTCTCATAGCCAGAGTTGCTGAGGTGTATATTTTATTTCCCCATCTATCTAGGGCTCTGGAATCCCTTTCAGAGGGCACAGGATTTTTAGCCATAGAAGCTTTTGCTCCCTTAGGACCCTGGGAAATTGTTTCTGGGTCAGCTACAGGGCTTTTATAAAGGAATTTGAGAGAGTCAGGTAACTCTGTAGTATCTGTCTGGTTTGGCTGGAGCAGGAGGTAGAGTGTCTGGATTTAAACTAGACTCCAAATAAACATCATCCACTATCTAAAACAGGAGGGATAGCAAGAGGCCTGTGCTGGGGTAGTAAAAGGAACTCTCATAGCCTTTTCTTGGAATCTGAGTAATCCTGGCGTTCCCAGTGGAAATGTTCCCTCATAGTATGTACAGTTTCCCCAAAAGAGTAGTCTTCAGGGGGAGATGCTGTGGGAACAGAGTCTTCAGCATCAGAATCTTCATAAGGTGGAAAAGTGTAATCCTGTTCCTCAGAAGAATCTGAGGAGAGAGAAACTTGGTCAGAAGATGCATAATACTCCTCTTGTCTTGGTCTTTTATCAGGAGGGGGATGGGGACCCCTGATAAGGGTAATCAAATCTTCAGCAATCTTAAGCATCTGTTTCTTAGGCATGGGGCCTTGAACTGTAGACTGATGTACAGTTTTCTTAGGTTTTTAAAGGAGTTTTAAGCTTAGCATAAGATTTAATGGTGAGTGTAGTCAGTCTGAAGACATCTTCTGCAACCAAAGTGTTTCCACTGCACCGGTGTCTAGTTCTGCTCCGGTGTCGGTAGATGGCTGCGTCGGCCTAGTAGACTCTGCTTGGGAATCCGCAGCCGTCTGCGGTTCCAGTTCTACGGTCGTCAGGGGCTGCGTAGGCGCCTCACTGAAAAACGGAGAACCGGCGACAGGCCCAGCTGAGGCCTCGGGGTCTGGCTTATTCCTAGGCTGCCTGTCCTTATCCTTGCGTTTTTTATGAATGGCGGTCGTTGGCTGCTCTGACGGCATGATATACTTAAATTTCCTACCAAAGTAATGACATGCGAAGTCAAAACGCCATTTGATAGTTCGTTTATTAAACCTAGTGCAAAACTGACAACCTGTGACGTCATGGTCTGGGCCTAGGCAAGGAATACAAAAGGAGTGTAAGTCCTTATGAGGTATTTGCTTCCCACAAGAAATGCAATTGTTAACTTTTTCTGACATCGGACTGAGGCAAGAAAATGTTCCCCAACGGGGTACTTGGCTTTATTGAAGACTTTGGACTGAAATTCAAAACGAAAATCTCAGGTGTCGGCTGACCGGCACTTGAGAACTGCTTCTGCTTCGGGCACCGCGCGGCAAGAAAGACTTAAGAAAATGGTGTCGGATGCCACTTATATACCCCTGGCACCCTGACGCCAGGGAAGAAGCAACAGCAACTGACACCGGACCAAGACTTTGGAATTTGGGCCGACTGCGGGACCGCCTGACGGCAGGATAACCCAAGTGTGATGACTGCAGCAGGGTAACACGATGAACATCACCTAGACATATGGGTCTGGTAATTAATGGCACTGATTGCAAGGCTTGAAGTGTAAACCTTCCTATCTAACATTTTACTTTCCTTATCTGAAGAAAGTAATTCTGTAGAGAAGACAACCCAAGAGAATTTCTCAGAAGTGACAGAGACCACTGCTGGATCAGCTGAAGGACATTTAAAAAGAAATTTGTAATCCTCAGGGACCTTACAGAAACGTTCAGGTCTTTTGGGAGCTGGTGCCTGTGAATCTGGGGTTTTGGTAGATGAAGAAAAAGCATCAAGGAAGGCTGGAAGCACTGGAAGGACAGCTACAGGTGCAGGGGCCTCCACCTGAAGCAAGTCATAGTATCTCTCTTGCTCCTCTGAAAATCGAAGAGACTCCCACTTAAAGAATTCCCTCATCTTACAGTCTCCCCAAAAGAGAGTTCATCCATAGGCGAGTCTCCCCCACTAGACTCCTCCTCTGGGGAAGCATATTCCAAGGTGGAAGATATCTGGGTGGAATATTCTAAGGATTCTTCATCTGAGGAAGACCCCTCTGAGTCAGAATCTTGGGACAGGATAGCAGAGTCCTGAGGACCCGACTGCAGCACAGGGGAAGAGGAGAAAGCTGGGCCCGAAATAGGAGAAACCGAAGCTGGAGGCCTGAAGACCATCAAGGCCTTAAGACCTTGAGAGAAAACTTCCCAGTCCGACAAGGGGGTAAGAAGGTACTGCAGAATGTTTAGTCTTTTGTTTCTTTTTAGCAGGTTTCTCTAAAGCAGGAGCAAGGCCTGACGTAGGCCGAATGGCCAAAGGTTCCTGTTGCAAGGAAATCAGAACAGTTGCCGAATACTCAGAAATAAGTAGCCGTGGTTACCCCAAATTACTCCAAACTGGACATCTGCATGGCCTCGGATATGCTCAGATCCACACCCCTGACTGCCTTCAATGTGGTTCCTGACGGAGAGATGGACCCTACATCCGACCATACCACTAGGTTTTCACCGACCTCAAGGGGTACATCAGAGAGAAGGAAGGTTCAGCCGAAGGGGGTTCGGGCCTAGCTTTCCCTACCTTCCTCTTCATGGATAGCTCAGAGGAACTCTAGGAACCCTCCAGCGATTCCCTAGCCAGACGTCTAAGCCTCTGGTTTTCAAGATACAAGTTTAAAGCAGACAGATGACTACACAAGTTTTTAGGGACGAACACCTGACAGATAGAACAGGACTAATGGTTGTGGGTAGGCACTAAACTAAACAGAGCTCATGATTATCCTTCTGTGGAATTTGCCTTCCACACCTACACTTGCCCTTCCTGGATAACATCAACAACAAAAGGCAGAAGAAAGCAAATAAATCTTGAACAAGGTACTTATTTGAAGATGGAAAAAGTACAGATTTGTACCTACCATAAATGTAGATGTTCGAGTGTAAACACTACTGCAGTCATTACACTTGGGTTATCCTGCCGTCAGGCGGTTCCCCAGTCGGCCTGAGTTCCAAAGTCCTGGTCCGGTGTCGGTTGCTGTCGCCTCCTCCCTGACATCAGTGCGACAGGGGTATATAAGATGCAGCTGACGCCATTTTCTTCAGTTTTTCTTGCCCCAGATGTCAGGTGCCCCCAAATAGGTAGGCAATTCAAATTGCTAATAAAACATAGATAAGAAAAGCAAACAACAACTTTCAGTTACCAGCAAATACTCCCCAAAGGTAGTAAGGGTAGAAGGCATAGGTGCGTACCAGCAAGTAAGAGGGGAAGGAGGGAGGGTAACCTGGACTGCAGCAGTGTTTCCACTCGAACATCTACATTTATGTTAGGTACAAAACTGTACTATGTTCATCGTGTTACACTGCTGCAGTCATTACACTTGGGTGGAATCCCAAAGCTGAGGTAGGGAGGCTGGTTCTATAAGGGGTGGCTATTAGGCCCTGCAGCACAGCAGTGGCGAAGCCAGCTCTGGATTTGGAGTATAAAGGCAAATGGTAATGCTTGGTGAAGGTATGCACAGAACTCCTTGTTGCTGCTTCCAAAATATCCTTGGTAGGTACTCCTCTGAGGTAGGCAGTTGAGGTGGCTGTTGCCCTGGTGAGTGAGATCTAATGCTGCTAGGTACAGGTTTCCCATGGTGAGTATAGCAGAAACATATACAATGTCCTATCCATTTTGAGATAGTCTGTTTTGAAATGGCCTTTCCCTGTGCTTCTGAAGCATATGCTACCAATAATTGCTCAGATTTTCTGAAAGCTTTGGTTTTGTCCAAGTAGAAGTGTAACTGCCTGTGAATGTCCAAAGAAAGTAGTAGTCTCTCCCCTTTGTTCTGTGGTTTTGGATAGAAAGTTGGCAAGTGAATAGTTTGGTTTACAGCCACACTTGATACCACCTTTGGCATAAACGTAGGGTTAGTTCTTAAAGACACCCTGTCCTGGTGGAAAATGAGGAAAGGTTCCACTGCCATTAGTGCCGGTAATTCTGTAACTCTTCGTGCTGATGTTATTGCCAGTAGCAGAGCAGTTTTCCAAGAGATGTATTTTAATTCTGCTGTGTTAGCTGGCTCAAAAGGAGGTAAAGTTAATTTTTCCAAAACAAAGTTGAGGTCCCAAGTTGGGGTAGGTTCTCTACGGGGCGGTCTTATGTTTCTAGCCCGTCTGAGGTACTGTTTGAGCAAAGGATTAGAAAAAATTGGTGGATCCGTGTTGTAATGAGCAGAAATGGCCGAGGTGTGGATCTTGATGGATGAAAAGGAGAGGCCCTTGTCCAGCATCTCAGTTAAATATTGAAGTATCTGAGGAATGTTTGGGACAAGAGGGTCAAGGCTGTGCGCCTGGTTCCAGGCACAGAATCTCTTCCATTTATCCGAGTAGGCTTTCCTGGTGTCAGGCCTTCTGGCCTCCAGAATGACATCCATAACAGCTTTGAAGAGAGGCACTGCTTGCTTGACTAAGGAATTTTCCAAGCAGCTAGGTTTAAGGTCTTTAGCTGGCTGTGAAGTATCTGATTGTTGTGCTGTGTCAGCAGATGTGGGATTTGAGGCAAAATCCAGGGTGGTTCTTGTGCCAAGTTCTTTAAGATTGGTACCAGTGCTGGCGTGGCCAGTCTGGTGCAATCAGGATCATCTTTGGCTCTTCTTGCCTGGCTTTTATGAGTACCTTTGGAAGGAGAGGTAAAGGAGGGTATACTTCTAGATTTTTCCAGCTGAATGAGAGGGCATCCACTTTCCATGCTTGTGGATGATAACTCCTTGTGCAGAATTTCTGTAACTGGCAGTTCATTGGGGATGCAAACAGCTCTATGTCCGGGCTCCACCATTTTTGTGTTATCATTCTGAATATTTGTGGATTCAATTCCCATTCATGAGGATCCATGATGTTTCTGCTTAGGTCGTCTGCCAGTGTGTTTTTCTCTCCTGGCAGGAATTGTGCTTGTAGATGAACTTGGTAATCTAGGCTGTGTTCCATAAGGTCATGGCTTGTCTGCAGAGGGGGTAGGTGTGTGTGCCCCCTTGCTCATTTATGTACCACATAACTGTGGTGTTGTCTGTCTTTAGTAGTAGTTGTCCTGGATGCAGCAGGTCCTTGAAAGCTATAAGTACATTTTGTACAGCTAGCATCTCTTTTTGATTGATGTGAAGATGCCTTTGTTCTGTGGGCCACTCGCCCTGAATACATTTTCCTGCCATGTGTGCTCCCTAGGTGTAATCCGATGCATCTGTTGTCAGTGTTTGCCTGGCTGTGGGTTGAGTAAAAGGCTGACCCTTGTTGAGGTGACAAGCTTGAGCCCACCATCAAAACTCCTGTTGAAGGCAAGGAATTATTGGTATAACGGTTTCCAAACGTTGACAGTGTTGAGACCATACACTCTTTAGGTACCATTGTAGTTTCCTCATATGCAGTCTGGCATAAGGAATTAGTAGTATGCAAGATGTCATGTAGCCCAAGGCCTGCAGAATTTTTCTTGCAGGGAGTTGGGTCTTTGTTGCCATCAATTGAAAGTATTGAGTCAGTTGTCCTTGCTTGTCTGGCGTGAGATAAGCCATATGGGCCGTTGTGTTCAAGCTGGCACCCAGGAATATTATCTGTTGTGAGGGCACTAGTTTTGATTTCTTTTCGTTTACTGTGTACCCCAGGCAACTTAACTTTTTTACGAATGCCAGATGCTTTAGAAGAATGTCCTTACTCTCTGCTTGAATCAGGCAGTCGTCCAGGTATGGATAAATATGAATTCCTTTTTGCCAGCAAAATGCAATTACTGGTGCCAGGCACTTTGTGAAGACCCTGGGCGCAGTAGATAAGCCAAAGGGCAGTGCAGAGAATTGATAGTGCATTGAACCAGCTATGAATCTGAGGTATCTTCTGCAGTTTTGTCTGATAGGGACATGCAGGTATGCCTCCTTGAGGTCCAAAGTCACGAGCGAAGCTTTCTTGCCCAGCATGGGAAGAAGCTGCTGTAGTGTCATCATTTTGAATTTTGGAACATCCAGGTAAGTGTTTAGAGAAGAAAGATCCAGAATGGGTCTCCAGGCTTTGTCCTTTCTGGGAACGAGAAAGTCTTGAGTAAAATCCTTGTTCTTGCTCCTGTGGTGGTACCATTTGAATAGCTCTCATGTCCATGAGTGCTGTAATTTGTTTTTGAGCCTCTGCCCATTGATTTGGTGGCAGATTTGGAATTCCTTTTAACCTTGGCAAAGTGTGAAAGTGGAACCTGTAACCTTGAGATACAAAGTTGAGAACCCATTTGTCTTTGGTGATGCAATGCCAATTGTGATACAAATGTGCCAGTTTTCCTCCTAAGGGGGCTGCCAAGAGACAGCTGTTTGGCAGCTGTAGTGGGAAGTCAGTGAGGCTGCTTTTTATAAGGTTGTGGCCTGTCTTCCCCTTCTTTCTGGTCTGGAGTACCCCATTGTCGAGGTCTGTAAGGACCTTGTGCTTGACCTCTACCTCTCGGACGTCTGTATCTGCTTCTTTGAGGTCGGTCTGTGACTGGAAAGGACCAATTCTTTGTTGGCCAATTTCTGCTAAAACGAGGAGGCTGAACCTGTAAGAAATCCTTCACTGTTTGCAGAGATTTTGCCTTATCCTCCATCTTCTTTAATACCTCCTCTGCCTTGGCTCCAAACAACACAACACGCTGCAAAGGTGCATCCAATAATTTTGCCTTAACATGATCTGGTAATGTATGTTCTTTTAACCAAGCATGCCTTCTAATGACAGAGCCTGTAACTGCTGCTCTACAGGAGGCCTCTAAGGAATCAAACCCACACTGCAAAGTATGCTTTCCTACTTGTTCAGCTGCATGCAATAAATCCTGCATTTCTTTAAAATTAGGAGGATCTGTATCTGGAAGCATCTTTTGTTTCAACTGAGACATCAAAAATTGCTGGTATTTTAGCATGTGAAACTGGCAATTTAAGGCTCTCATTGCTAAAGTTGCAGACGTACATACTTTCTTTCCCCATCTGTCTAATGCTCTGGAATCTGTCAGAGGGAACTGGGTTTTTTGCTGAAGAGGCCTTATTCCCTTTGGGTCCCTGAGAAATAGTTTCAGGGTCAGCAACAGGGCTTTTATACAGAAATTTGTGAGAGTCAGGGACTCTATAATATCTATCGGGTTTAACTGGGGCTGGAGGTAAGGAGTCAGGGTTTAAGCTGGATTCAGTGTACACATCATCCACAATATCTAACACTGGCGGAATAGCAAGGGGTCTGTGTTGAGGCAATAAAAGGAAGTCTCCGAGCCTTTTCTTGGATTCAGAGTAATCCTGGCCTTCCCAATGGAAATGCTCCTTCATGGTATGCAAGGTCTCCCCAAATGAGTGGTCCTCAGGCGGAGAGGCTTAAGAAATTGATTCCTCAGCATCAGAATCCTCATAAGGGGGTAAGGAATATCCTAGGTCTGCGGATGAATCTGAAGAAATGGACACCTAGTTGGAAGATTCATAGTCTGCATCCTGTCTGGGCCTTTTATCAGGAGGGGGATGGGACCCCCTGATCAAGGTGATGAGGTCTTCGGCCATTTTGAGCATCTGTTTCTTAGGCATGGAAGCCTGTCCTGGAGAATGCTGTATTTGTTTCTTTGGTTTTAAGGGGGCCTTAGACTTAGCAGAGGGTTTAATGGTTAACTGGGTAGGTCTGAAGACACCATCTGAGGCTGTGGATTGCTCAGCTACTTCGATTCCCTCAGAAGGGTTAGTTCGGTAGGCTGAAAACCTAGAGCGTTTGAAGGCCCAGCCAGCTCCACGTGGGAGTCGGAGGCGTTCTGTGGTTCTGTGGAAGTGGTAGTCATGGGCTGCGTAGGCGCCTCGCTGAAAACCAGAGAACCGGCGACCGGCCTAGAAGAGGCCTCGACATCAGTTTTGGGCCTCGGATGCCTGTCCTTGTCTTTGCGCTTTTTATGTAATCCTGTCGTCGGAAGTTCCGACGGCATGGTGTAATTGAATTTTCTGCCAAAATAATGTCGGGCAAAATCAAACCAACGTTTAATAGTGCGCTTGTTAAACCTAGCACAAAACCGACAACCAGTGACGTTGTGGTCTGGGCCTAGGCATGGAATACAATACGAGTGGAAATCCTTATGAGATATTTGCTTCCCACAAGAAATACAGTTATTAACTTTTACTGACATCGGTCTGAGGCAAGAAAAAGTTTCCCCAACGGGGTACTTAGCTTTGTAGAAGACTTCGGTTCTGGATTTGGAATGAAAATCTCAGGAGTCGGCCGACCGGCACTTGTGAACTGCTTCTGCTTCAGGCACCGCGTGGCGAGAAAGACTGAAGAAAATGGCGTCGGCTGCATCTTGTATACCCCTGTCGCACTAACATCAGGGAGAAGCCGACAGCAACCGACGCCGGACCAAAACTTTGGAACTCAGGCCAACTGGGGAACCGCCTGACAGCAGGATAACCCAAGTGTAATGACTGCAGCAGTGTAACATGATGAACATCAAAGAGACTCCAACAGCAGACTGAACATACGAGTCAACCTTTCCGAATGGCAGAAAAAAGTTGAGGATTGTACATGTGGACGTCCCTTTTATGGCGGATGTTAACTGAGATTACGTGCGACGTCCTACATACAGGTAAGTAGCTTGAAGCTTTTGTATATAGGCTGAACATCGGATCAATAGCAGACTACAACCCATATGTAAAGAATACTGCAACACTGAATAGAACATCTACTCTGTCCTCTACTTTTATGCTAAGTTTCTAACAACTATGCCATGTTCATCATAGTATTCACTGCTGCAGTCTGGCCTTTTGGGAATATTCCCAAAGTAAGAACAGGGGTGGCGGGTGAGCTGCACAGAAACACCTTGCATGATAACAGACGCAAATCCTGCCCTCTCTCTAGATACAGTGCACAGAAGGCAAAGTAGCTGCTTCAAGAATGGCTTGGGTGGAAATCCCTCTACGGAAGGCTGTGGTGGCAGCTGTGGCTCTACTGAAATACACACTAATGTGATCTGGGACTTGTTTATTACGGTGCTGACAACATGCAATGCAGTGCCACAGCCACTTAGGGCTTGTTTGTTAACAGGTTTACCCTCTTTCCACTTTGCAAAAACTGGTGTTTCTCAGATCTTTCTTCTATGTAAGCAACATTTCTGCTGTCTACACACATCAAGGGAATGCAGGTTCCCCCTTAAGTTTTGAGGCTTAGGAAAAAAAGAAATTGTAAAGTGAATAGTCTGGTTTAAGATTACATCAGTAACCATTTTAGGCTCAAAAGGACTGGTCCCTAGTTCCACTCACTCTATCTTGATGGACCATCAGAAAGGGCTCAACACATTAGTAAGTGCAATGAATTCATACTGCCATGTACTCTAGAAGTCTTTGGTATTGCATGGATATGAGCTTTTCTTTTTGGATTGAGATGAAGTATTACTTAAATTATCCCTAGTTTGTTCCAAAGAAGGAAAGCCCTGGGTAGTGCCCAGACATGCTCCTAAAAAGGACACAGAGGGGAAATCTGAGAATATTTCCCAGTTTACTACCACACACAGGTCCGTGACTCGCATTACAGTAAAATTGGCATTCAATGCTCCCTGCTAGCACTATGCTAACATAAGGCAACTGGCTAGTTAAGGGTAAATCTGAATGTCCTTTGCCCTCTTAAAGGCCATCAATGGAGCCAGATATTTTGTGAAAACACTCAGTGCATGGAACAAGTCAAAGGGCAAGGTGATGAACCAGTAAAGCTTTTTTTTAGTGCTGCATATTTTAGGAATTATCTGTGACTTCTGCAAACAGGAATGTGAAGGTAGGTGCCTACAAGTCCAAGGTCACCACAAATGCACCTTAAGGAATAAGTCACAGGTGTCCTTGCACAATTAAGCATCTTGAAATTGGGTACCATTAGAAAATAGCTAGGGTAGAACAAGTCTAGAGTGGGTCACCAAGGTCACTCCATCCTTGGCACCAGGAACAGTTGACTACAACCTTCTGCGCTCCTTTCCTGAAGGAAATTCTATGACCTCTGGTCACTTGCATATCTTATAGAAACTGACAGATGAAATGAGTCTAAACTCTGGGATATGGTGCGATACCAGTGTAGAGAGATCTCTCTAAGAACTGAAGACTATTTGATGTTTAGTATGTTTAGCACCCACCTGTCCTCAGTGACTACTTTTCATCTGCTTATAAAGGTGGACAAGTACTCCCACACACAAAGATTTGGTGGACGTGGAAGAGGAAAGTACAGTTGTGTACACTTACCATAAATGTAGATGTTAGTGTATTCACTGTTGCAGTCATTACAATTGGGTAATCTGCTGGCTAACAAAGTCTTGGCTCCTGCGTCGGTTGCTGTCTCCTCTTCCAAGACGTCAGGTCTTCAGGGGTATAAAACATGCAGCCAACGCCATTTTATTCAGTTTTTCTTGCCCCAGATGTCAGGTGCCCCCCAAATGGGGGAGAAAAAAAAAAAATATATATATATATATAAAAACAAACAAATATATGTAAATGCACTTTTAACAACATAAACTTTACCTTCATCTAAAAGCAAATACACCACAAAGGCTTTAGTATATAGTGAAGGAAAGAAAAGTTATAGAAAAGGGGGATGGCGGGTGGGTAACCCGGACTGCAACAGTGGATACACTCTAACATCTACATTTATGGTAAGTGTACACAACTGTACTATGTTCTTCGTGTTTCACTGTTGCAGTCATTACAATTGGGTAGAATCCCAAAGCTATGGATGGGAGGATGGAACTAAACAGCATTAGGAGTGGCTAGAAGGCCCTGCAGAACTGCAGTGGCAAAGCCTGCAATGGATTTGGATAAGAGAGGCAAATGATAATGCTTTGTGAAGGCATGAACACAGCTCCAAGTAGCAGCCTTTAGAATGTCTTTGGTTGGAACCCCTCTGAGAAAAGCTGCTGAGGTAGAGGCAGTCCTGGTGGAATGTGACAGGATCCCCTTGGGCACAGGTTTACCATGGTGCAAGAAGCAGAAACGAATGCAGTGGCTTATCCACTTAGGAATAGTCTGCTTTAAAATGATCTTCCCCTCTGACCCTGCAGAAAATGCTACCAGTAGTTGCTCAGACTTTCTTAGAGATTTGGTCCTGTTTAAGTAGAATCTTAGTTGTCTGTGTATGTCTAATGAATGCAGAATCCACTCCCCCTTGTTCTGCGGATTTGGGTAAAATGTTGGCAAGTGAATTTGGCTGGTTAAGAGCCACACTGGATACCAGCTTAGGCATAAAATAAGGATTGGTCCTGAGGGACAACCTGTCCAGGTAATATGTAATAGAAGGCTCCACAGCCATGAGAGCCTGCAGTTCTGAAACCCTTCTTGCTGAAGTGACTACCAAGAGAAAAGCTGTTTTCCAAGATAGAAATGTTATATCCGCAGTAGCTGCTGGTTCAAAAGGAGGCAGGGTGAGTTTTTCCAGCACAAAATTGAGGTCCCATGCAGGAGTTTGTGATCTTCTGGGAGGCTTTAAATTTTTGGCCCCCCTAAGATACTGTTTAAGTAGAGGATGAGACAAGAGGGGAGGCTCTGTGTTGTTATGAGCCGAGATGGCAGAGACATGGATTTTTATTGAAGAAAAAGATAGGTCCTTGTCAAGCATCTCAGTCAAATATTGTAAAATCTGAGGAATAGTGGGCTTTGCTGTGTCTGTTCCTTGTGCTTGGTTCCAAGCACAGAATCTCTTCCATTTATCAGCATAAAATTTTCTAGTACTAGGCCTTCTGGCTTCCAAAATGACATCCATCACAGATTTACTGAGAGGTGTTGTTTGAATAATTAAATGATCAGCCATGCTGCAAGATTCAGTGTTTGGAGCAGAGTGTGCAGAATTTGATTGTTCTGCTGAGACAGTAGATGAGCTATTTGAGGCAAGTACCAAGGAGGAAGTTGAGATACATTCCTTAGAATTGGGTACCAGTGCTGGTGAGGCCAGTCCAGAGCAACCAGGATCATTTTTGTTTTTTCCTGTCTGACTTTTAGTAAGACCTTGGAGAGTAGAGGCAGAAAGGGAAAGGCATAGACCGATAGGTTTTTCCAGCTGAAGGATAGGGCATCCACTTTCCATGCTTTTTTGTGATGAGTTCTTGTGCAGAATTTGTCCAACTGATAACTTTGGGGAGAGGAAAAGAGATCTATGTCTGGGCTCCCCCACTTCTGTGTTAACATGGTGAAGATTTTTGGATCCAGTTTCCATTCGTGCGGGTCCATAAGATTTCTGCTTAGGTAATCGGCCAGAGTATTTTGCCTTCCTGGCAGGAATTGAGCATGAAGATGAATTTGGTAAGTCAAGGCTGCGTTCCACAAGGCCATGGCTAGTCTGCAAAGGGGGTAGGAATGTGTACCCCCCTGCTTGTTTATGTACCACATAACTGTGGTGTTGTCTGTCTTTATCAGTTGTCCTGGATGAAGTAAGTCCTTGAAGGCTGTCAGAGCATTCTGAACAGCTAGCATCTCTTTCTGACTGATATGCAGATGCATTTGGTTTGGACTCCATTTGCCCTGAATGCATCTCCCTGCTAGGTGGGCCCCCAAGCATAGTCTGATGCGTCTGTAGTTAGGGGTTTGGGTGGCAGGGGGTAGAGTGAATGACAGTCCCTTGTTTTGGTGGCATGTCTCCGCCCACCAAAGAAATTAGAAGTTATGTACTCACCATAACGTTCCATCTGAGTAGGTGTATTCATTTGTCTGCAACCTGTGGGTTATGGATCCGATATCGGATCCGAACCGGCATAGTTTCCAGCTATGGATCCAAGCTCTCAGCTCCTCCCCTCACCCATAATGCCCTGCTCTACCCTCATGACCTCAGATCGAGTTTGCCAAAGCAACAATACCCTCAAAAGGGTAACAAGTAATATGCAGGAAACTGAAAGGCCAGGGGATAGGAGGCGGGATGTTGCAGACAAATGAATACACCTACTCAGATGGAACGTTATGGTGAGTACATAACTTCTAAATCTGAAGTAGGATATTCATTGTCTGCAACCTGTGGGACAGAGTCCCCAGCTACCTGAATCTTGGGCCATCATGGAAGGATATTCCGAGCACCATGAGCCAAAGGATGCTCTACCCTAGATGCAAGATCCAACTTATAATGAGAAATAAATGTATGAGATGAAGCCCATGTAGCTGCTGCACAAATATCATCTAGAGGAATCCTAGCCTTGAAGGCTGCTGAGGTAGATACTGACCGGGTTGAATGGGCATGAACACCCTCCGGTGCGGCCTTCCTGACGCTTGATAAGCCAATAAAATGCACTGTGAAATCCAGCGGGACAGAGAAACTTTGGAAATTGGCTTGCCCAAATTGAATTTTGCAAAGGAAATAAACAGCTGGTCGGATTGCCTATGACCAGCTGTCCTGTTGAGATAAAATCTTAGTTGCCTGTGAACATCTAGTGAGTGTAGCCTATATTCACCTTTGTTTTCATACTTAGGAAGAAAACAGGGAGGTTAATGGATTGATTGATGTTTGCTTCAGAAGCGATTTTAGGAAGGAAGGACGGGTTGGTCCTGAGGAAGACACGGTCCGGATAAAAAACCAAGTAAGGAGGTTTAGCTGATAAAGCTTGAAGTTCAGAAACTGTCTTGGCTGATGTAATGGCTACCAAAAGGCTGTCTTGTAAGACAAGAATTTGAGGTCCACTGTAGCCGCTGGCTCGAAAGGGGGAGCGGTCAAGGCCTGTAGGACCAAAGAAAGGTCCCAAGGAGGAACTGCTTGCTTTATAGGGGCCTGAGAAGGAAAGTACCCTTAAGAAAAGTTTTGCACAATTTGGCTGACATAAGAGGATTAGACTCTTGACCAATGTGATAGTGAGAAATTGCCGCCAGTTGAACTTTGACTGTGGAACTGCTGGCACCATCATTAAAGAGAGAGGTTAGAAAATCAAGCACTACGGGAGAGGAACCGTGAAGGATCTAGGCCTTGCCGCTCCCACACAGAAACGTTTCCATTTGCTTCGTAAACCTTTCTAGTGGATGGTTTATGAGCCGCCACCAAAATAGCCTTTACCGGTGAAGAAATACCGAGTCCTTATCAAGAGTGGAACTGGAGCAGCCAAGCGGTCAGCTTCCGGCTGTCCAGGTTCGGAGGAGGAATGCAGGCTGGATGGGATATCAGATCCCGAATAGGATCTAGAATCCAAGGAGGATTCACCGAGTGAGACCTTAGGAAGGGGAACCAGATCTGTCGAGGCCAGAACGGAGCAATGAGAATCATTCTGCAACCCACCCGAGAGGCTTTCTGAAGAACTTGCAGCATCAGAGGCAAGGGTGGATAGGCATACAGAAGACCGGGTGGCCAAGCATGCACCAGAGCGTCTCTTGGGGTACCTCCGAGGAGGTATCAGAGCCGAAAAACTGTCGCACTTGGTGTTTGAGGGAGAAGCAAAAGATCGCATGAAGGGTTCCCCACCGTGCGAATATGCGTTCCGCTACTTGACAATTGAGAGACCACTCGTAAGGGGTCAGAATGGTGCGACTGAGCTTGTCCGCTAGGATGTTGGACCGACCGGAATGTGCGTTGCTATGAAAGCGATTGGTGGAGATTGCCCATTCCCAAACTCTCATGGCCTCTCGACAAAGAGGGTAAGACCTTGTTCCCCCTTGCTTGTTGATGTACCAGACAACAGACATATTGTCCGATTGAATCGCAATTGTTCCCAAGGGAAGAAAGTCCTGAAGTGCTAGCAACGCTAAGAGCACTGCTCTCATCTCTAGAACATTGATATGCAGAAAGGTCTCTGAATCGCTCCACGTGCCTTGGACTGTCCGCCCAAAGTGCCCCCACCCGAGGCGGAGGCGTCCGTGGTCACCGTGGCGAGAGGGGAGAAGCACAAAATGGGCGACCCTGTGGAGATCCGGGAGTGGAGCCACCACAAGAGGGACCGCTTGCAAGCCTTGCTGATCGCTATGGGATGATGCATGGGAGAGCAAGGTATGACCACTGTACTAAGAGCGTCCACTGTAGAATGCGCATATTGAGCCTGGCAAGAGGAAGAAGTGCTATCGACGGCCATGGACCCTAGAGCCCTCAGGACCAACTCCGCTGGAACAGAACATGAATGGAGAATGGCCCGCACCTGGAGCTGCAGATTTAGAACTCTGTCCGCAGTGAGGAAGGCTCGTAAACTCCTTGTGTCTAGTCTGGCCCCTATGAAATCTAAGAGCTGAGTGGGTGCCAGGTTGGACTTGTTTGTATTTATTGTGATGCCCAGAAATGGAGCAAGATGGAGAAAGGAGTCTCGCCGAGAGAAGTAGATGCCTTGTTGGGGCGGTAAGGAGCCAGTCGTCCAGGTAGGGAAAGACCTGCACCCCTGAAGCCTCAGGTGGGCCGCTACCACTGCTAGTACTTTGGTAAACACCCTGGGGCTGTGGTGAGACCAAAGGGAAGGACCCGAACTGGTAGTGACTGGCTCCCAGCCGAGCGGAGAAACCTCCTGGGCGTCTGTCCATTAGGATGTGGTAGTACGCGTCCTTGAGATCTATCGAGCACATCCAGTGGCCTTCTCCCAGAAGGGGAGAATAGATTGTAGAGTGACCATTGAATTTTTCTTTGGGGACTGCCAGATTCAGGAGAGAGAGGTCTAGGATTGGTCTTAGTTCCCCGTCTTTTGGCACTAAAAAGAACCTGGAGTAGAACCCTGATCCGATCTGGTCTGGGGACGGGCTGGATGGCTCTTTTCTCTAGCAGATGGCCAATTTCTGCCAAAGCGGCCTCCCTTTGACCGGTGGTACGTCTGGGAGGGACTTCATCTTTGGAAGGTGAAGGAAAGGAATGCGATATCCCTGGATATGATTTGGAGAACCCAGCGGTCCGATGTTATGGACTCCCATGCCGCTAGGTGCCCCGAACGTCCCCGACTGCCTCCAGAGTAGAGCAGTCGGGCAACCCTCAGGGTTGCTGCGGGCCGTTCAGAGAAAGGTTCCCTGGACCCGAAGTTTCTGGGAGCCCCTCTGCCTCTAGGGCGGCGTCCTCCCTGTCCTCCTCTGCCACGGAAGGACTGGTTGTCCGGAGCAGGCTGGGACTGCTGCGACTTCGAACCACATCTTCTTCTGACCCTTTTGGTTCCTAGAATAGGGCCTCTGGGGTGCAGAGAAGCGGATTCACGGCAGACAGCGTCTTCCGTCCTTCTCGCTCTGGGTCAACGTCTGAACGGTCTTGCCAAACAGAGCAGAACCATCAAAGGCGTTCGCAAGCGACGCCTTGAAGGGCTCAGAAAAATGCAGTGGCGGAGCCAGGCCTGACGTCTAGTGACCAGTCCTGTCCCGCAGCTCTAGCGCCCTCCGTAGCATGGGAGAGTAGCCGCTAGAAGTATTTGTGACTGACCTAAGAGTGGCCATTTTGGTGGAGTGCAGAGCTCTGTCCTCCTCGAAATGGACTCAGGGGATGCAGCGTGCTCCTTAATAAGGTCTCGCTGCATCCGAATAACATGTGCCAAATAGTTCAGCCCTTACCGAAAGGTCGAACTGAACATCCGCTTCCCCAAGCGGTCCATCATCGAGACTCCTTGCTCGGTGGGTGGACTGAGGACTCTCCTGAGCCAGTTCCCTCTTTGTGGCCGCCGCCATCAACATGGCATCTACAGGAGGCCCCTTACTCCAATGGGTCCTGTCAGAAGGCGGGCTAAGGATTTTATCAGGTCTTTTGGGAATTGGCTCCACGGTGTCCGGTTCCTTCCACGCCCTGGTGGTAATAAGGTCCACCAGGGGTCGGCAGGGGACACCCAAGAGGTAGACGGGCCGTTTGAATGCCTCCAAGAACACGGACTCGTCCGAGGAAGACTTGGGGCAGACCACCCCCTGATACGGAGCATTTCCATGATGTCTCCAAGGAGACATCCTCGGGGTGACCGTGGGGAGCCTTCCCCTTCCTCCAAGTCCGTGTCTTCAGTGAGAGACTCAGGAGTCAATGTGCCTCCTTTGCGGTATGCTTGCGAGGAGCCTCCTCTGGGGGCTGTCAGAGGAGTCCTGCATAGCAGCAATTTGCTCCATGGGAGCAACTTGGGCACAGAAACGGGCTGTCCCAGGGGCGGATGGTGGAAGCCTGGCCCAGTGCAGAGGAGCGGGGCCGGGCGAAGCAAGTGCCGGGGTCCGGAGACCCTCAACAGAGCCCTCTCCACTACATCAAAAGCGAAGGGAGCCGACCTCGACCAAAGGATCCGACAATCGGCTCCTCGGATCCGAAGAGTGGATCGGGCGGCGCCAAGCACTCGGATCCGAAGGACAGTGCGCTCCGACACAGACGGCGCCGAAGGAGCACTGATCCCCGGATCGGCTCGGATCCAGGCTCCGAGATCGGGTCCGACGCACTTTCGAGGCATGGTCGGATCCGGTACAGTACTATCGGCTCCGACCTCCCCGGCTCGGCTGCTCGGCTCCAGTTGCTCGAACCCGGAAGCGGGTCGGAGAAGGAGCAATAGGCTTGAAAAGGGTGTTGAGCTCCCCGAGGGGAGGCAAGAGCACTCCCATCTGCATCTGGGCCTGGATGAACCTTCATCATCCGGTCCAGATCAGCATCCTGGAGCTATGGGTAGATCTCGGCGAGGCTACCGAGGTAGGCCTGGAATGCCTCCTCGATAGCCTCGGCGAGATCGGTCTCCTCCTCCTCAGGACCGGTGAGAAGCACACAGGTGACGGAGCCGAGAAGGAGGAGACCGCACAACAGGAAGCGGGGAGAAGCCGCTTGGCTGGCGGGCGAAACAGAGGTCTCGGCCCGCCTTGGTGCTTCTCCTCCGGTCCTTTTAGATGCATCCCTCTCCTGTCCTGAAGCGGAGTTTGAGTCCCAGGAGCAGGAGGGGTGCTAGGGAACAGCTGCAGCCGCAGGAGTCCCGAAGGAGCGGGGTCGGAGCCAGTCCGGCGGTAAAGACCCGCCAAGACCAGCTTGGACCTCCGCTCCCTCAGTGCCCTGGGGTTGAACCCTGCACAAATGGAACAACCAGATGTGAGGTGTTCAACCCCAAGACACTAACACACCGAGTGTGGCCATCAGCGGTGAGAGCTTATGGCCACACTCGAGCATTTAGAGAAAATTGACTTAGGCTGATCAGCCATAGTCAAAGCAACCAAAAGTTACAGAAGTAACTTAAAACAATAAAACAATAAAGAAGCACACAGGCCTCACACACACTCTACGTACCAGCGAGGGGAGGGGATAAAATATACTACTGAAAATTAAATTAAACTAAAAACAGTCAATAATAATAGGAAACCTACAACTTTCACACAAAAAAGTTTAAAGAAAGCAAAAATATTCTATTCTTGTACAAGAAAAAATCCACTTAGCTGAGAGCTATGAGAACCACATCCAGTTACCAGCGCGGCAAACAAGATCTGAGGTCATGAGGGTAGAGCAGGGCATTATGGGTGAGGGGAGGAGCTGAGAGCTTGGATCCATAGCTGGAAACTATGCCGGTTCGGATCCGATATCGGATCCATAACCCACAGGTTGCAGACAAATGAATATCCTACTTCAGATCTCCTGTTGTAGGCAGGGAATGAGAAGAATCATTGTTTCCAGACTGTGACAATGTTGGCTCCATAAACTTTTTAAGTACCACTGAAGTTTCCCCATATGCAGTCTCACATATGGAATTAGTAGGATGCCATGAACCCCAAAGCCTGCAGAATTTGTCTTGCAGATAACTGGGTTTTTGTTGTCATTTGTTTGAAGTATGTTGTCAGTTGCCTTCGTTTGTCTGGCGTTAAGGTAAGTCATCTGGGCAGTTGTATTCAAGCTTGCACCCAGGAATGTAATTTGAGAGGGTACCAGTTGGTGGTACTTTTCGTTTATTGTGTACCCTAGGCATGTTAGAAGCCTTTTTACAAATGCCAGATGTTGAAGAAGAGTGTCCCTTGTCCTCTGCTTGAATGAGACCGTTGTCCAGATAAGGATAAATTTGTATTTTCTTTGTCGGCAGAATGTAATTACTGGTGCCAGGCACTTTGTAAAGACCCTGGGTGCAGCAGATAAGCCAAAGGGCAGTGCAGAGAATTGGTAATGCAAAAAACCTGCCTTGAAGCGGAGGTATCTACTGCACGATTCCCTTATAGAGATATGCATGTATGCCTCAAGTCTAGAGTAACTAACCAAGCGTTCCTGCCCAGCATAGGCAGTAGCTGTTGTAAAGTCAGCATTTTGAATTTTGGAATGTCCAGAAAAGTGTTCAGAATCGATAAGTCCAGTACTGGACGCCAGGCATGGTCTTTTCTGTGTACCAGGAAAAGTCTTGAATAAAAACCTTGTCCTTTTTCTTTTTCTGGTACTGGCTGAACAGCCCCCATATTCATGAGGGACATAACTTGTTTCTGAGCCTCTGCCCACTGATTTTGTGGCAGATCTGGCCATCCGTTTGGAATTGGCAAAGTATGGAAATTAAATCTGTACCCCTGGGATACTATGTTTAATACCCACTTGTCCTGGGTAATTAACTGCCAATTTTGAGCATGAAGTGCTAGTTTTCCCCCCAAGGGGGCTGCCAAAAGTTAAGTGCTTGGTGAAGGTAGAGTGTCATTGAGACTGCTTACTGCAGGGTTGTGCTTTGTTTCCTCCAGATTTGGAGGTGGAGGCACCCCATTGCTTTGACCTGTAAGAACCCTGTGATTGGTATCTGGAGCCTTTTGAGCGCCTGGATTTGCCTTGAGTGGCTCTGTTGGAAACAGGAAAGGACCAATTTTTAGTAGGCCAGTGCCTACTGAACCTGGGTGGCTGCACTTGCAAGAAATCTTTTACAGTTTGCAAAGATTTAGCTGTGTCTTCCATTTTCTTTAAAACCTCTTCTGCCTTACTACCAAACAGAGCTTCATGCTGCAAGGGGACATCTAACAATTTAGCTTTAACATGATCAGGCAGATTTTGCTCCTTGAGCCAGGCATGCCTTCTAATCACAGATCCAGTAACTGTGGCCCTGCAAGAGGCCTCCATGGAATCAAAACCACATTGCAAAGTATGCTTTCCAACTTGTTCTGCTGAATGCAATAATTCTCTATTTTCCACACAATCAGAAATCATTTTCTGTTGCAGTAAGCCCATAACATGCTGTTGATATTTAAGCATATGAAACTGGCAGTTTAAGGCCCTGATTGCCAGGGTTGCAGACGTATAAACCTTCTTCCCCCATCTATCCAGCGCCCTGGAATCTCGATCAGAGGGGGTAGGATTTTTGGCTGTAGAGGCCTTTACACCATTGGGACACTGTGAAAGTCTCAAGATTAGCAGCAGGATTTTTGAATAGAAATTTGTGGGAGTCAGGAACCCTGTAATATCTGTCTGGCTTACTAGAAGCTGGAGGTAGGGAATCAGGAGCCATGCTTGATTCCGAAAACACATCAACAATGTCTAATACAAGACGTATTGCCAAAGGCCTATGCTGAGGGAGAAGGAGGAAATCACTGAGCCTCTTTTTTGATTCAGAGAAGTCTGACTCTCCCAGTGAAAATGTTCCCTTAAAGTATGCAAAGTCTCTCCAAAAGAGAAATCCTCAGGAGGAGATGCAGATGAGATGGATTCCTCTGCATCAAAATCCTCATAGGGTGGAATACAGAATTCCTGATCAGAGGAAGAATCAGAAGAAATGGAAACCTGATCTGAAGATTCATAATCAGTGCTTTGCCTAGGCCTTTTAGCAGGGGGGGCTGGGAACCCCTGACCAAGGTAATTAAGTCCTCAGCCATTTTGATCATCTGTTTTTTAGGCATAGGGGCCTGAGCACGTGGCTCATGCACGGTTTTTTAGACACAGATGATGTTTTTGACCTTGTTTTTGAGGCTGGCATTGGTTTAATATAAAAACGTTAAGGCCTGAAAACACCCTCAGAAGCTGGTGCCTGCTCAGCGGCTCCAGACCCATCCAAGGGAGAGACATCCACAGGTTCAATACTCTGAGAATCTCGCGGCATATCGGACTCTGAATGGGTCTCGGCAGAGGCCTGCGACTCAAAAGTAGCAGTATCAGGGGCTGCGAAAGTGCCTCACTGAGGCCCGGCGACTGGCTTAGGAGAAGCTTCGTAGTCTGTTTTGGACCTCGATGGTCTGTCTCTCTTTTTTCTTTGAGTTTTTTGTGAACTCTGGTAGTCAGATTGCTAACTGACGACATTTCAGAATAATTAAATCTTGATCCAAAATATTTAGAAGCAAAAATATACCGACGCTTGATAGTGCGTTGGTTAAATCTAGCACAAAACCGACAGCAAGGCACGTTATGATCTGGGCCTACGCAAGGAATACAGTACATATGAAAATCCTTATGAGGTATTTGCTTCCCACAAGTAATGCAATTATTAACTTTTACTGACATCGGTAAGGAGCAAGAAAAAGTTTCCCCAACAGGGTACTTAGCTTTAGTTTGAAGACTTCGGTTCTGAAACTCGAATGTGAAAATTTCAGGAGTCGGACGACTGGCACATGCAAACTGCTTCTGCTTCGGGCACCACGCAGCAAGAAAGACTGAATAAAATGGTGTCGGCTGCATGTTTTATACCCCTGACATCATGGAAGAGGAGACAGCAACCGACACAGAACCCAAGACATTGTTATTCAGGCCGACTGAGTGCAACCTGCCAGCAGATTACCCAATTGTAATGACTGCAACAGTGAAACATGAAGAACATCAAGTGTGGGATGCTGTGGTCTCAGGAAGGTGTAAAAGCACCCAGCCATTTTCTAGCCTAAGGACTTCTGGCCTTTTCTCTGTTTGCTTGCCTTTCTTTTTCATACTTACTTTTCCCACTTTCTAGATCTGGAGAGATTTTGTCTGGGATTAGTCTAGCAAGTCTTCGCAGGGAATTCCCTGCCATACTGAAGCATATATGTCTGAAAAACCTGTGAAACAGACTGGGTAGCCTCACCTTTTTTATCCACAGGTTCATGGGTGTATACTAGGCTAATGACGCCTGGGGTCTTTTTAAGCCAAGCCATGCTTCCCAAAAATATATTCAATTTTTGGTACCCAAAGTTATTTTAAGGATTATATGTAGACTTGGGTGGTCTAGCATTCATACACTAGGACAGATGTAAGTGCCAGACAAGGGTAAAGTTCCAAGATTTCCTCGAATCAGGTTAGGAAAAAGCTCTACTTCACATGTATAAAAAGCCTATTTTAGAGAAGGGGTAGTCTCAGAGACATCCCTTTAATGTGTTCTGTTTATGCGGTAGACAAGGTTTAGGTCTCTAGATTGGATAATTCTCATGTTATTTGTTTTGTGAATATGCAGAAGATCCATTACAGTAGGAAAAGAGTATGCCTTGTATGTCACGCACAGATCACCTCTCAGCAGTCTGCAGGTGATAGTACCGCAATGGGGCTTTGAGGCAGGCTACTTTAGACAAATCGTTAATTCTCTCTATTCTTTTTGTGAGGAAAGTCTGAGGATGTTCCAGGTGTTGTATATGTCTGGTCAGGTACTTGGACAGTGTGCTCAGTGACTGGTCTCATGGGAGATGAGAACACTGAATAATGGCATCCTTGGTCCTATAAGCAAGGATATTGCATCTAACTTGCACAATACAGAATGATTTCTTTACTGCCACAGACATGATGGTCAAAGGTCAAGTTGCCATTTACCTGCATTCTTAATTCCCTGACTATCGGATCTCCTCTATTGGGTGTATCATCAATGTGGTAGCTTACATGGGTGGTAGTTTTCCCAAAGGATACTACTATTATGCTTTTCCTGGCACTGAGTTTTACACAGGAGCTCTGGCACCAGTTATTAGTCTGTGTCAGGCTTTCTTGGAGACAGTCTCTCTTTGGGAAATTCTATGAGTGCACCTAATTTGCAGTCTGCAAATTTAGCCAGTCAGAGGCCTTTCACACTGGCCTCGACTTCTGGCAAGTAGATGTCAAAAAGAAGTGGTCCCAGTGCAGAGCCTTATGAGACCTGGCAAGTGACTGGTCTCTGTGGAGGTAGACTCTCCTATTCTAATTTCCTGAGTCCTGTGTGCGAATCAGCTTGGCTATCCAACAGCTTCCATATGGGTTTATATCTAATTTCACAAGTTTGTCTATAAAGCCCAAGTGGGGTATTGTGTCATGGCGTCTATATTACCTTATCATATGATGAAAATAGCGAATGCTATTTCATTGTAATGATAATGTCTAAACCACAAAATATTGAACAAACGGAACAGCAAATTTTTTTCAAGGGAAAAAATTCGCTGCTCAGGGAAAAAAAAAAAAACAAACTTAAAACAAAAAGGTAAGTGGGGGGCTTCACACCCCCCCCTACTTAAATATACCAACTCCGAGATCGCACCATAGTGGAGGAAATGGCAAAGTCCCGAAGATGACCCACCAAATTTTTCCCTGGGAAAAAATTAGATGTTCCGTGTCTTCTCTATTTTGCCATTTCGACAGTATCGGATTGACTAAATAGCTTTCGCTATTTAGTCCATTTGATACACTAATACAGATACGTGTCATGTAGGCAGTACACACCATTCTAACCTTATCCACTGCTTTGGTGACATTCTCAGTCTCCAGCAGGTTGAGTAGGCATGACTTTCCCTTGAAACCAAACTGGGTTGGGTCTATTTTTTTTTGGTATACTTCTTGAGCAGGAGGTCCTAAGAGTAGATAGTTATAAAAGGAGCAATCAGATTCTCCCATTTCACATAGTTTGGTAGGGGATGATATCCCCAATCAGGCATGTCTTCTAATAACCAACTCCATTAAGCTGCTGCCGTGCTTGACGTACCCACTGTATCATAGCTACACTTCATGAGTGTTTGGCTACCTTTTCAGAGACATTACTCAAGTCCAGCAACTCTATTGTTAGGTCACTACCTTCATTCCCCTTTACCCTGCTCCTCATCTGCTTTAACATGGTCTACAAATGAAAGCATGCAGGATTGGCAGTTTAAAGCCCAGAAAGCCAGGGTAGCTACGGTGTACATTTCTCTCAAATCTATCAAGGACCTTGATCTCCTTGATATTTGGGATGAAATTCCTGACAGGAGCCAAAACTGTTCCTTTACCTGGATCCAGCGGCACCATATCTGGACACACTAATGGGTTATGGCACAGCTATTTTAGGGAATCCTTGAACTTATAAAAATTGTAAAGTTTTATGGGAGCAAGGGGAAGTGGGCCAGGGTCTGTTACACTAAAAAATTGCATCCTCTTGGTCCTCTCACATTGGAGAGACAGGCTAGTGGTGTAGGTAGAGGGAGACCCATGAAGGCCCTACTCTTGCTGGGCTTCTGAAGTACTCCTTGAAACCCCAAAGGAAAGTCTTAAGTTGCACTTAGAATAACAGTAGACGCTTGAATTCCTTACTGCTGCAGTAGCCATTGGCTATATGGGTTGCATCCCTGCCCAGGATTCAATATTTTGGCAGCTTTACAAAGCTCTAACTCCCTCCCACAATTACTCAGACTGTGGACTAGCCAGCCCCATGGAAAGAAATCAGCAGTCTGAAGGTAGACAATTTTTGGACTTTTATGCCCATGCAGAGAGAAAGTGCTTACTCATCCTTAACCCTAAAAGATATAAACAGCAATAAAGAACTTTAAATCCCAACAGCTAACTATATAGAGAAGTAGGGAGACAGACAGTGGGAGAGTGTAGTCCAACAAAAGAATCCAGATTGTAATGCTTTTTAAAACTAATGTACAGTGGACAATATAACTGAGTCGACAAAACATCTAGAGTCCTATGCCATAGTAAAAACTAAGGATTAAGTAGAAGGTGCCCTGATACTACCTGGAATAAATGTGCCATAATAGGAACAAAAAAATAAATGGCGGAGGACAACCATCTCAGAATAGTCTGCTTTGACACCGGTTGTCCTTTCTTTGTCCTATTATAAGAAATAAACAGCTGAGCTGCTTTAGTAAATGACTTAATTCTGTCAAGACAGTACGTGAGCTGCTTATGTATACCCAAAGTACACAATCCATTCTCTCTGGTTTTGGTGATCTGTATAGAAAGTACAATTGTGTAAGAACTTATAACAGTACATGTCTTACTGATCACTGATACAGTATTCATTACAAGAGGGATATACTGCCAAAGGTAGCTATACGTCAAAAAGCAACATACCAAACCATGGGCCCCTCCAAGTATCATTCATGTGACGTATGAACTAAAAGCAAAGGCAAAAGGTACATAACGAACATACACATACTAAAATCTCAGAACTTAGTTGCCTCAGCAGAACAAAAACAGAAATGGAGGCAACTATACACAAATGCATGCATCCACCCACAAAAAAAGGAAAGAGTACTCTTTAGTCAAAGTAGAAAAAAGGGGGGAAAAGGAGGGAAGGATGGAATACTGCAATAATGATCAATAGGACATCCGTTATAGTAAATTCTTACACAACTGTACTGTCCCTCCAAGGTCACTGAAGCAGTACTCTTTACAAGAGTAATAAAGCTACAGAAGAGAATGTGAAGGAACAGAGGAACAATCGAACATGCCTTACAAAATGGAAGTGGAAAAACCCGCTCTGGTCCTATAAAACATACCTAACTTATATTTATTAAAAGTGTTAAAATAAAAGTAGCTGCTACAAGAAAGGACTGTTTCAAAGCACTTGAGAAAAGCCTCAGAGGAGGCTTCCCATAACAGAAATGGTTTTAGATATCCATGAAGAAATAGTTTGCTTGGAGTCGGGCAAACCAAGTTTCTCACCATGAAAAAAAATAAAAAGGTTCTGAGACTGGCTAATTTATTCAGTTTTAGCAAGGTAAACTCTAGACTGTCCAAAGAATGAAGAATTCTCTAACCCCTATTCTGAGATGATGGAAAAAGGATGGAAGATTAATAGACGGATTCAAAGACAAGTCACTGACTAACTTGGGCATAAAGGAAGTATTAGTACCAGGAGAAAACCTGTCCTTGTATATATATATATATATATATATATATATATATATATATATATATATATATATATATATAAAAAAAAAAAAAAAAGAGAGAGAAAGGAGGAACTGCCATAAGAGCATGAAGTTCCGAAACTCTCTTGGCAGAAGTCAGTGCCACCAACAGGACACTCTTCCAAGTAGATCTCAAGGGAGAACTGACTGCAGGTTTGAAGGTGGCGGAGTTGACTTTTGAGCACAAAAAGAAGGCCCAATCGATGCTGGATAGGCATTCTTGGTGGTCTAATGTGAAGGAAACCTTTTGTTCAAAAATTTGACCACAAATCTAGAAAAAGAGGTGGATCCATAGGCAGCCAAACTGAAATGGCTGACAAATGGGCTTTAATAAAAGACAAAGCCAGACCAGAATTAAATAACACATATATGAAAGAAACAGAAATACCCACAGTGAAGGGTTCCTGGTTCAGTGTCTTGCACCATAAAGAAAATATTTTCCATTTATAAACATAAGATTTACTTGTGTTTGGTATTCTAGCTTTCGGTTAACATCTGGACATGACCTCAGAAAAATGGTATCCAATAGGAATTAAAACCCTGCCATCCAGACAGGCAACTGTAGGGTGAGAAGATTAGGATAAATAATGAGCCCCTGTCATCCATGAGCAAATCCACCCTGTGAGGTAACTTGTGATGACTGCCCTTAGGCAGGTAAAGAAAGAAGGGGGAAGCCAGTGCTGTCTGGGCCAAAAAGGGAGAAACCAAGGTTTGGGGCATGTCCAACAAAATCTTGCCTAGGACCTTTGGTGGCAGAGGGGAAGATGCATAAAGAAACATCCCAGTCCAAGAGGAGGACATGGCATCAGTTTTCCATGCCAGTGGGTCTAGTACCCTGGAAAAGAACTAGAGGAGTTGCCTGTTCTGGAGGTGGGGGCAAATAGATCTATTTGAGTAATACCGCTGTGATGAACAATGCCCAGGATGATCCTGTGACATCCATTTGTGAGGATCTACCCTGGATTTGCTCAAAGTGTCTGTCACAGTGTTCTTGTCTGATGGAATACAGACTGCTTGGAAAATCAGTGTGTGAAGGTGCAGTTATACACTATCATGGTAAGTTTGCACAGGTGACAGGACTTTGTCAACCCAGTTTACACACCACATGACTGTGGTGCTGTCTGTGAACAGGGAGAGTACCTGAAGACCAGAGAATGTAGGGACTGAAAAGCCAAAATCAAAGCCTCCATCTGCCTGACATTGACGTGAACAGTCAGTTCTTGGACAAAATTCTGTGAACCCAGATACTGTTGGAACAAGCCCCCTACACCCCCATACTCCTCCCAAGCTTGGTCTGAGGCATCAGTATACAGCTCCTGAATATGTGTGTGTGTGTGTGTGTGTGTGTGTGTGTGTGTGTGTGTGTGGTGGCGGTGTTCTGAAAAGCCATCTCCAGATTGACAGAAATTTGACCGATGCACTACAGAAACTCTTTCCTTAGGCAAGGCAAAAGAGGAATCTGGAAGTCTGGTTCTAACATTGCAATCCATTAAACTGCCATGAGGTACCACCACAATTTCCTCATATGGAGTCTGGCATATGGCATCATAGTAATGGTGGATGCCATAAACCCCAGGGCTCTTAAAAATCTCTCTTGCAGGGGTCATGTGCAAGAGAAGGTGGCTCTGAAAAACTGTTGGGGAGAACAGCTTGGCCATGTGAAGGAATGAGTGTGCGAATTCTGCAGCCCAAGAAAATCTGATCCTGAGAGGGAGTCTGCACTGACTATAAGGTTTCGAGTGAACCCAAGACTGAAGAGACTCACTGTAAATTCTTAATCCTTTGGAATAGGAAGAGAAACTTCAATCAAAATGTCATCCTGATAAATATCTGAATGCCGTGAAGTCTGCAACATACTGTGACAGAAGGTAGGCACTTAGTAATACTCAAGACCATAGAAAGACCAAAGGGCAAAGTAGAGAATTACAAATAAGAGGAAGATTCAGTGGATCTCAAGCTTCCTGCAGACAGGATGAATAGAAATGTGGAAATATCTATCCAAAGAGATCAGAAAATGTTGAGGAAGAAAAGTTTGTAGATTTAGTATCTTGAAACTAGGCACCAGAAGGTGGTGTTGAAAAAGTAAATATCCAAAAGTGGCCTCCAGGAGTGCTCTTTACTATGAACTTTCAGGAGAACAGAAACCTCTGCCCTTCAAGAGGGAGGAACTAATTGAATAGTGCCCTGATCCAAAAGATACTGAAGAACTGGAGGAAACTAGGACAACTAGTTTGGTGGAGGTTAAGGAATAACAAACAGGGGAAAGACTTCCAGGGCATCCAGTAATCCCCTTTTGATAAGAAAACCCACAGGTCTGTGGAAAAGAGAGGGATGGGTCTTTAAGAGGAATCTCGTCAAAGGGAAGATTGCCACAGGGAAAGTTTTGCCTGGAAAGGAGGGTTTCTGAGTTTTAGAAAGCTGTCCTTGGCTTGTCATGAAATCTACCTTTAGAGAGAGACTTACTATTTTGAGGCTGTTTTTACTGTCTTCTAACAAAAGGACTAGCCTTAGAAGGACAAATTATTCAGACTTTAGGACAGGAGAAAGGAAAATTTGTTTTAGGTCTGGCATCACTTAACCCTCATCCTGTAAAGCTTTAAAAACAGGTCTGCAGCAGCAGAACCAAATACATTATGAGTGTCCAAAAGGAAATGCAACAGCTTAGCTTTAACATCTTCAGGAAGGGACTGTGGCCGAAGCCAATACCACCTTTGAATGACTGACCATGATGCAATCACCCAGAAGAAATAGTACAGTTTAGTACCTACCATAAATGTAGATGTCCGAGAGGTATGCATCTGCAGTCCTAACATATGGGTTGTCCTGCCTCAGGCAGCCCTTCGGTCGGCCGGATTCCAAAGTCTGGGTCTGGCCTCAGCTGATGTCGCACTTCACCTGACGTCATAGCTGCTGTGAATTGGGAATAAAGGCATCAGCCGACGCCATTTTCCTCAGTGTTTCTTGCCCCAGAAGCCAGGTGCCCTCTAGGAAGGCTAAATTTGGATAAATGCAAATGATTCCAAACAGTAGAGATCAAACAAAAATAAACCTGTATATACATATATACAAACAAATACACCATAATAGATTCCCCCAGCTAGCTACAAGATGGGCAAATACCCTAGGAGTACCACAGAGGGGAAGGAAGGTGGGTAATCCTGACTGCAGATGCATACCTCTCGGACATCTACATTTATGGTAGGTACAAAACTGTACTATGTCCTTCAAGGCTGCATCGGCAGTCCTAACATATGGGTAGAATACCATAGCCAAACTGGGGGAGGAGGCACTAAGATGATTATGGTGTAGTTAAGATCCCTTGCAAAACAGCAGTTGCAAAACCTGCTCGGGATCTGGAGTATAAAGGTAGATTATAATGCTTGGCAAATGTATGCACGGAGCTCCAAGTAGCAGCTTCTAAAATGTCTTTGGTAGCCACTCCTCGTAAGAAAGCTGTAGTAGTGGCTGTAGCCCTTATGGAGTGAGGTCTGATGTTTTCTGGAGTTGTCTTTCCATGAAAAGAGTAACAAAATCTAATGCAATTTCCTATCCATTTTGAGATTGTCTGTTTTGAAATTGCTTTTCCTTCCATTCCTGTTGCATATGCTACCAGAAGCTGGTCAGTTTTTCTATTGTTGTTGGTTCTGTCCAGATAGTAGCACAATTGCCTGTGCACATCCAAGGTATGTAGTAGTCTTTCCCCCCTGTTCTGTGGGTTGGGGAAGAATGCTGGTAGGTGGATTGCTTGGTTCAATGATACCCTGGAGACCACCTTTGGCATAAAAGTAGGGTTAGTTCTCAAGGATACTCTATCCTGATGGAAGATAAGGAAGGGCTGTACTGCCATTAATGCCTGTAATTCAGAAACCCTTTCTTGCTGAAGTGATTGCAAGCAGGAAAGCAGTTTTCCAAGATAAGAACTGTAATTCTGCTGTTGCTGCTGGTTCGAAAGGGGGAAGTGTTAACTTTTCCAGCACAAAGTTAAGGTCCCAAGTAGGCAAAGGCAGCTTCCTTGGAGGCTTTACATTTTTAATTCCTCTCAGAAACTGCCTGAGTAGAGGATGAGAGAAGAGTGGAGGATCCATGTTGTATTCTGCTGAAATTGCTGATGCATGAATCTTAATGGAGGAGTAAGACAGGCCATTGTGGAAAAGTTCTGCTAAATATTCCAGGATGTTAGCTGTGTTTGCTAATGATACATTCTCTCCTTTTGCTGCACTCCAAATGAGGTATCTTTTCCATTTGGCTGAATAAGTCTTCCTTGTGGAGGGTCTGCGAGCCTCCAGGATAATGTCTTTAACCCTCTGAGACAAATCTGGGTTATTTTGTTTTATGTAATATTCCAAGCAGCTAGCTGCAGTGTTTTCAAGTTTGGATGTAGGATCTTGAAGTTGTTCTGTGTTAGCAGGAAAGGAACTAGAGGTAGAGGCCATGCGGGAGTCCGAGACATACTTCTCAGTAGCGGGTACCAATGCTGCCTCGGCCAGTCTGGAGCTATCAGGATGATCCTTGGGTGATCTTCTTTGACCTTCAGTAGCACTTTGTGCATCAAAGGAAGAGGTGGGAATGCATATGCTGTCAGGTTTTCCCAACTGAAGGAGAGGGAGTCCACCTTCCAAGCAAGTGGGTGGTATGTCCTTGTGCAGAATTTCCTCAATTGGTGGTTGTGTGGGGATGCGAACAGGTCTATTTCTAGAAGTCCCCATTTTTTTGTAATGGATTTGAAGATGTCTGGATGCAGCATCCATTCGTGGGCATCCGTGGTAGTTCTGCTTAAGGTGTCTGCTAGAATATTTTCTTTTCCTGGCACAAATATGGCCTGGAGCTGAATGTTGAGTTTCAGTGCCACATTCCACAGGTCCATTGCCATCCGGCATACAGGATATGAGTGTGTGCCTCCTTGTTTGTTGATATACCACATGACTGTGGTGTTGTCCGTCCTTATCAGTAAATGACCCTGTTGAAGAAACGGTCTGAATGTCTGAATTGCCTGTTTCACTGCCAGCATCTCTTTTTGATTTATGTGTAGGTTCAGCTGGTCTTGTGTCCATAGGCCTTGTATACACTTGTCCACCATGTGTGCCCCCCAGCCTAGATCTGAGGCGTCCGTGGTGATAGTCTGGCTTGGGTGAGGTTTGTGGAAAGGCAGTCCTCTGTTCAACTGACAGGCCTGAGCCCACCACAGGAATTCTTGCTTCAGGCATGGAATTATTGGTATCTGGGCTTCTAGACTGTGCTTGTGTTGAGACCATATATTCCTTAGGTACCATTGCAACTTCCTCATATGCAGCCTGGCATGTGGAATCAATATTATGCAGGATGCCATGTAACCCAGGGCTTGCAGGACTTTCCTTGCTGTAAGCTGGTTTTGTGTTGTTAATGCCATGAAATAGAGTGGAAGTTGCTTTTGTTTTTCTGCTGTGAGAAATGCCATCTGATTTGAAGTGTCCAGTTCTGCACCCAAGAATGTTATCCTTTGGGATGGTACCAGCCTTGACTTTTTCATGTTGACTGTGTATCCCAGGGCTTGCAGTAGTTGTATAACCTTTTCCAAATCTTTTGTTAATTTTGTCTTGTTGTCCACTTGTATTAGGCAGTCGTCCAGGTATGGATAAATCTGAATTCCCTGAAGCCTGCAATGAGCAATTACTGATGCCAGGCATTTCGTGAATACTCTGGGCGCAGTAGATAAGCCAAAGGGCAATGCTGAGAATTGATAATGCTCTGATCCTGCAAGGAAATCTGAGGTATCTTCTGCAATCTGGTCGTATAGGGACGTGCAGGTATGCCTCCTTGAGATCTAGAGTCACCAGCCAAGACTCCTTGCCCAGCATGGGAAGAAGTTGCTGTAGGGTCAGCATTTTGAATTTTGGAACAATGAGATATGTGTTCAGAGCAGACAGGTCGAGAATAGGCCTCCATTGGTTTTCTTTCCTTGGTACCAGGAAAAGTCTTGAGTAAAATCCTTGTCCTTGTTCCATAGGCGGTACCTTTTCGATAGCTCTCATCCTTAGTAAGTGGTTGATTTGTCCTAGAGCGTTTGTTCTTTGGTTTGGTGGTAGGTTTGGCATTCCTCTCTTTTTTGGCAGAGTGTGGAAGTGAAACCTGTAGCCTTTGTCTATTGTCTGTAAAATCAATTTGTCTCCTGTAATGTAATTCCAGTTTACGGAAAATAAGGCTAGCTTTCCGCCTAAGGGTGCTTCCAGTTGTTCCCTGGTAGGCGGTATCAGAGTCAAGTCATTGTGTCTGTCCTGCGGAAGTGGTAGTAGCTGGATCTGTGGCAGTACTTCTCTGGTTGTTAGGCTGCCACTGACGTCCCCTGTAGGCACCTCTGGATTGACCTCTGCCTCTTGGGCGCCTATTTCTGCCTCTCTGTGCTCTGGAGGTGTCTGGAAAGGACCAATTCTTCGAAGGCCAATTTCTACTAAACCTTGGAGGCTGGACCTGTAAGAAATCCTTGACTGTTTGGACAGATTTTGCTTTTTCTTCCACCTTCTTTAGCACTTGCTGTGCAGGGGAGCCAAATAAACTTTGTTTCTCCATGGGAGCATCCAGGAGCTTTGACTTTAGGATTGCTCTTTTAACCATGCATGCCTTCTGATCACTGTTCCAGTCATAGCTGATCTAAAGGAAGCCTCCAGTGCATCATAGCCGCATTTCAAGGAATGATTACTGACCTGCTGAATGTTATGTACCAAATCCTGAAGGGACTTACGGTCTGTAGGTTCAGGAGAGGACAGTTTTTTATTTAGCTGGTCTAACAAAAATTCCTGATACTGAATCATGTGGAATTGACAGTTTAAGGCCCTAGCCAAAAGAGTAGCAGAAGTATAAACTTTTTTACCCCATCTCTCTAATGCTCTAGATTCTCTTTCAGAGGGAGGTTTTTGGCAGAGGCAGCTGCTACAGCTTTGGGGCCCTGTGAAATGGTTTCAGGATCTGCAACAGGAGCCTTATACAAGTGAAAGTGTGTGTCCGGGACCCTGTAATATCTGTCGGGCTTAGCAGGGGCCGGGGGAAGAGAGTCAGGGGCGGTACAGGCATCATTAAATGCATCATCCACAACTGTTAGTACTGGAGGAATGGCTAAAGGCCTATGCTGTGGTAAATGTAAAAAGGTCCTTAGCCTTTTCCTTGAATCTGAGAAATCATGGCCCTGCCATTGAAATTGCTCTATCATAGCATGTAAGGTTTCCCCAAAAGAAAATTCCTCAGGAGGAGAGGCAGAAGGAATGGAGTCTTCTGCATCAGAATCCTCATATGGAGAATAAGGGCCTTCTGGAGGATTTGAGTTTTCTGAATCATCCGAGGAATAGTCTGTAGAAACTGGATCGGGGGGCTCTGCTCTAGGCCTCTTCTCTGGAGGGGGTTGAGAGGCCCTGTCTGGGTGAGGTTGGGATCCCCTGATCAAAGAAATGAGATCCTCAGCCAAGCTGAGCATTTGGGAACTAGAGGTAGGCCTGTGTGAGGGGGTTTTAGCAGGCAAGGCCTTAGAAGATTTAGCTGCTTTAGCCCTAGAGAAAGCCTTGACAGACATGGATGCAGGGGGCCTAGCAGCCCCACGTGCAGGCGTAGATATGTCTAAAGGAATAGTATCTGATAAATCCTGGGTGCCTGCTACAGCAGGAGAAATTTCAGTAGCAGATTCAGCCATGCCGTGTGAGGCCTCGGCTATCGGAGGTATGCTTTCGGCCGAAGGAAGAACCGAGGACTCTGTTTCAGCCGAAACAGAGACACTCGCGGTTGGCTTAACCGTGGTTTCGGCTGAAACCGCGGACCGAGAGTGTCGGTCCTTTTCCTTACGCTTTTTAGCTAATTGTGAAGTCGGAGTCTCAGACGGCATTTTGTAAGCAAAAGCGGGGCCAAAAAACTCCTCTGCAAACTCCGACCGACGCCTTAGTGTCCGTCGGTTGAAGGAAGCACAGGCTAGACAAGCTGATACGTCGTGGTCTGGGCCTAAGCAAGGAAGGCAGTAAGAGTGGAAATCCTTATGAGGTATTTGTTTCCCACAAGTTAAACAATTATTTACTTTTTCTGACATCGGCTGAGGCAAGAAAGAGTCCCCAACGGGGTACTTAGCTTTTTAGAAGTCTTCGGTAGTAGAAATCTCTGAATCTGACCGACCGGCACTTGCGAACAGCTTCTGCTTTGGGCACCGCGCGGCAAGAAAGACTGGGGAAAATGGCGTCGGCTGATGCCTTTATACCCAATTCACAGCAGCTATGACGTCGGGTGAAGTGCGACATCAGCCGAGGCCAGACCCAGACTTTGGAATCCGTCCGACCGAAAGGCTGCCTGAGGCAGGACAACCCATATGTTAGGACTGCAGATGCATCCTTGAAGGACATCAGCAGCAGCATCACACTTGATAGAGTGCCTAGTAAGCACAGAAGCAGAATCAAGTAAGGAGAAGACCAAGGATTTATTGTCAGAATTAGCCATTTATTTAAAACTTCTCCAAGCTTAGAAGACAAATATCTTGTTACAAATCTGACAGTTAATGGTTCTAAAGGCCATAGTAGCAGAAGTATAAAACTTGTCAAATCTGTCCATAGCACTGCTATCCCCAGGAGGCAAGACCTTAGGATAAGTGAATTTTTATCAGCAGAAAGAAAAATGACAAAAGGATCAGAGCAGATTGTTAAAGAAATGTCTGATCATAAACCTTTTAAAACCTATCAGTTTTTTAGTAGCAGGAGGATAAGGATGCTGAGAAGCAGATACAAAAGTAACCACTAATGCTTTCAGAACTGTGGGTATAGCAGAAGGCTTGGGAGCCACCATCTGAAGCAAAGCAGGTCATCTTTGCTGATCATCATATATTTTGGAACTTTCCCATTGGAAGTGTTGTCATTTTGATTATGAAATGAAAGGTCTACAGAGGAATGACAGGAAAAGTACAGTTGTTTACACTTACCATAAATGTAGATGTTAGAGTGTATTCACTGTTGCAGTCATTACATATGGGTAATCTGCTGGCAGGTTGCCCTCAGTCGGCCTGAATTCCAATGTCTTGGGTCCTGCGTCGGTTGCTGTCTCCTCTTCCATGACGTCAGGTCATCAGGGGTATAAAACATGTAGCCTACGCTGTTTTCTTTAGTTTTTCTTGCCCCCGATGTCAGATGCCCCCAAAAAGATAGCAAAAAGAAGAAAAAAAAATATATATCTATATATATATATATATATATATATATATATATATATATATATATATATATATATATATATATAAATATATATATATAAATATATATATATATATACACACACACACACACACACACACACACACACACACACATATGCATCAATATAAACTTTAACTTCATCTACAAACAAATACACCACATGGGTTGTAGAAGACCGAGAAGGAAAGATAAACTCCAGAATGACAGGGGGATAGCGGGAGGGTAACATGGACTGCAACAGTGAATACACTCTAACATCTAAATTTATGGTAAGTGTACACAACTGTACTATATTCTTTGTATTTCACTGTTGCAGTCATTACATTTGGGTAGAATCCCAAAGCTAAGGATGGGAGGCTGGAGCTAAACAGCATTAGGAGCGGCTATAAGGCCATGAAGAACTGCAGTGGCAAAGCCTGCCCTGGATTTAGAGTAGAGAGGCAAATGATAATGCTTTGTAAAGGTGTGAACAGAACTCCAAGTAGTAGCTTCTAGAATGTCTTTGGTTGGTACTCCCCTTAGAAGGGCTGCTGAAGTAGCTGCAGCTCTGGTGGAATGAGACCTCATGCCCTTGGGCACAGGTTTACCATGGTGTAAGTAGCAGAAACGGATGCAGTGGCTTATCCACTTTGAAATATTCTGCTTTGAAATAGCCTTGCCTTCTGATCCTGCAGCATATGTCACTAGTAATTGCTCAGTTTTTCTTAGAGTGTTAGTCCTGCTTAAGTAGAATCTTAGCTGTCTGTGTACGTCCAAGGAATGCAGAATTCTCTCCCCCTTTTCTGTGGATTTGGATAAAAGGTTGGCAGATGAATTGCTTGGTTAAGAGCCACACTGGAAACCACCTTAGGCATAAAAGTAGGATTTGTCCTCAGAGATACCCTGTCTGGGTAAAATATGACAAAAGGCTCTACAGCAATAAGGGCCTGTAGCTCTGAAACTCTTCTTGCTGAAGTAATTGCTAGTAGCAGAGCTGTTTTCCATAAGAACTTCATATCAGCGGTAGAAGCTGCTTCAAATGGAGGCAGGGTGAGCTTTTCCAACACATAATTGAGGTCCTCCATGCAGGCAATTGTGATCTTCTAGGAGACCTTGAATTTTTGGCTCCTCTGAGATACTGTTTTAGTAAAGGATGAGAAAAGATTGGTGGCTCTGTATTGTAAAGAGCCGAAATGGCAGAGGCTTGGATTTTAATTGATGAGAAAGATAGGCCTTTGCCAAGCAACTCAGTTAAGTATTGCAGTATCTGAGGAATATTTGGTTCTGCTGTATCAGTTCCTTGTGCTTGATTCCAAGCACAGAATCTCTCCCATTTGTCAGCATTAAGATTTTCTAGTACTAGGCCTTCTGGCTTCCAAAATGACATCCATCACAGCTTTACTGAGAGGTGTCGTTTGTAAGACTACCTGATCAGCCATGCTGCCAGGTTTAGAGTCTATAGTTGATTGTGCAGGATTTGTTTTGCTGGGATAGTAGTTGTGGTCTTTGAGGCAAGGTCCAAGCTGGGTATTAGGACAAGTTCCGTAGGACTGGGTACCAGTACTGGCAGGGCCAGTCCAGGGCAATTAGTATCATCTTTGGTTTCTCTTGTCTGACTTTTATGAGGACCTTGGGGAGAAGAGGCAGAAGAGGGAAGGCGTAAACTGATAGGTTTTTCCAACTGAAGGATAAGGCATCCACTTTCAATGCTTGTCTGTGATAAGTCCCTGTGCAGAATCTTTTCAATTGATAATTTTCAGGAGAGGGAAATAGATCTATGTCTGGGCTCCTCCATTTCTCTGCTATCATGTTGAAGACTTGTGGATTTAGTTTCCACTCGTGAGGATCCATAAGATTTCTGCTTAAATCGTCTGCCAGAGTGTTTTGTTTTCCTGGCAGAAATTGAGCTTGAATATGTATTTGGTAGGTCAAAGCTATGTCCCACAGTGCCATGGCTAATCTGCAAAGGGGGTATGAATGTGTGCCCCCTTGCTTGTTTATATACCACATAACTGTGGTGTTGTCCGTCTTTATCAGTAGTTGTCCTAGATGAAGTAAGTCCTTGAAGGCTGTTAGGGCATTTTGAACAGCTAGCATCTCTTTCTGGTTGATATGTAGATGCATTTGTTTTGATGACCATATGCCCTGAATGCATTTTCCTGCCATATGGGCCCCCCAGGCATGATCTGATGCATCTGTTATGGTTTGGCTGGCAGGAGGTAGCGGGAATGGCCGCCCCATGTTTTGGTGACATGCCTTTGCCCACCATAGAAACTCCTGTTGCAGGCAGGGAATGAGAGGAATCATTGTTTCCAGACTGTGAGAATGTTGACTCCATAAACTTTTTAGGTACCACTGAAGTTTCCTCATATGCAGTCTTGCATATGGAATCAGTAGGATGCAGGATGCCATGAAGCCCAGAGCCTGCAGAATTTGTCTTGCAGAAGACTGGATTTTTGTTGCCATCAGTTTGAAGTAAGTAGTCAGTTGCTTTTGCTGGTTTGGCATGAGGTAAGCCATCTGGGCAGTTGTATTCAAGCTTGCACCCAGGAAAGTCATCTTTTGAGAGGGTATCAGTTGTGATTTCTTTTCGTTTGTTGTGTATGCTAGGCATGTTAGAAGCCTTTTCACAAATGCCAGGTGACGAAGTGTCTCAATGTTCTCTGCTTGAATGAGACAGTCATCCAAATAAGGAAATATCTGTACACTTTTGGCTGCAAAATGCAATTACTGGTGCCAGGCACTTTGTAAAGACCCTGGGCGCAGTAGATGAGCCAAAGGGCGGTGCAGAGAATTGCGAATGCATTAAGCCAGCCTTGAATCTGAGGTATCTTCTGCACGATTGTCTTGTTGTGACATGCAGTTATGCCTCTTTTAGGTCTAAAGTCACCAGCCAAGCATTCTTGCCCAGCATGGGCAGAAGCTGCTGCAAAGTCAGCATTTTGGAATGTCCAGGTATGTGTTAAAAATTGATAAATCCAGTACTGGCCGCCAAGCCTTGTCCGAACTCTCTGGGTACTAAGAACAGTCGAGTAAAAACCTTGTCCTTTTTCCTGTTCTGGTACTATCTGAATGGCCCCCATTATCCATGAGGGACGTAACATGTTTCTGTGCCTCTGCCCATTGATTTTTTTTTGGCAGATCTGGCCAACCATTTGCCATTGGCAGAGTGTGGAAATGGAATCTGTATCCCCTGGGATACGATGTTTAGTGCCTACTTGTTTCTGGGTTAACAACTGCCAACTTTGAGCAAAAAGTGCTAATTTTCCCCCTATGGGTGCTGCCAAAAGATTAGTGCTTGGTGTAGGCAAAGGGAAGTCATTGGGATTGCTTTCTGTAGGTTTGCGCTTTATCTCCTCCAGATTTGGAGGTGGAAGCGCCCCATTGCTTTGACCTGTATGAATCTTGCGCCTGGTATCTGGAACACTTAGGGCGTCTGGATTTGCCCCTTTGAGCTCTGACACAGGAAAGGACCAATTTTATGTAGGCCAGTGTCTACTGAATCTTGGTGGCTGCACTTGTAAGAAGTCTAACAGTTTGCATAGACTTAGCTTTGTCTTCCATTTTCTTTAAAACCTTTTCTGCCTTAATACCAAACAGAGAATCAAGCTGTAAAGGTGCATCTAGCAATTTAGCTTTAACATGATCAGGCAAATTTTGTTCCTTTAACCAGGCATGGCTCAATCACAGCTCCAGTAACTGCGGCCCTGCAGGAGGCCTCTAAGGAATCAAAACCACATTGCAAAGTATGCTTTCCAACTTGTTCAGCTGCATGCAATAATTCCCGCAATTCTTTATTTTCTGCACATTCTGAAATCATCTTTTTCTGTTTCAGCAATCCCATAACATGTTGTTGGTACGTAAGCATATGAAATTGACAGTTTAAGGCCCTGGTTGCCAAGGTTGCAGATGTATAAACCTTTTATCCCCATCTGTCCAGTGCCCTTGAATCTCTGTCAGAGGGGGTAGGATTTTTTGCTGTTGTGGCCTTAACTCCCTTTGGACCCGGTGAAATAGTTTCAGGATCAGCAACAGGGTTTCTAAATAAAAATTTATGTGAGTCAGGGACCCTGTAATATCTGTCATGCTTACTGGGAGCCGGAGGTAAGGAGTCAGGGGTCAAGCTTGACTCCGAAAACACATCATCCACAATGTCCAAAACAGGGGGAATAGCTAAAGGCCTGTGCCGAGGGAGAAAGGAAATCCTGGAGTCTCTTTTTTGATTCTGAGAAGTCTTGACTCTCCCAGTGAAAATTCTCCCTCAAAGTATGCAATGTTTCTTCAAATGAATAATCCTCAGGAGGAGATGCAGAGGGAAAAGACTCCTCAGCATCAGAATCCTCATAGGGAGGTATAGATAATTCTTGATCAGAAGAGGAATTAGAAGAAATAGAAACCTGATCTAAAGATGCATAATCAGTGTCTTGCCTAGGCCTCTTATCAGGAAGGAGATGGGTACCCCTGGATCAAGGTAATAAGGTCTTCAGCCATTTTGATAATCTGTTTTTTTAGGCATAGAGGCCTGTGCATGTGGCTCATGCGTAATTTTTTTAGTTTTAGAAGTTGCTTTTGTCTTTGGTTTTTGCAGCTGTGATCAGTTTGATGCACAAATGTTGAGGTCTGAACACACCCTCAGAAGCCAGTGCCTGCTCAGCGGCTCCGGACCCATCCGAGGGAGATACATCCGTCGGTCCAATACCCTGAGTATCTTGCGGCATGCCGGACTCCACATGGTTGTCGGTAGAGGCCTGCGACTCGAAGGTAGCGGGTATCAGGGGCTACGAAAGCGCCTCACTGAGTACCAGCAACTGTATTAGGAGAAACTTCACCGGTTTTGGATCCAAACTGCCTTTCTCTGTCTTTTTCTTTGCGTTTATGTACTCTGGTAGTCGGACTGCTATCCCACAACATTTCTGGGTAGTTATATCTGTTTCCAAAATACTTTGATGCAAAAATATACAGACGCTTAATAGTGCGTTGGTTAAATCTAGCACAAAACCGACAGCCAGGCACATTGTGATCAGGGCCTAGGCAAGGAATAGAGTACAAATGGAAATCCTTATGAGGTATTTGCTTCCCACAAGTAATAGAATTAACTTTTTCTGACATCAGTAAAAAGCAAGAAAAAAGTTTCCCAAACGGGGTACTTAGCTTTACTGAAGACTTCGGTTCTGAAACTCAAACTGGAATATTTCAGTAGTCGGCCAATCGGCACTTGCGAAATGCTTCTGCTTTGGGCACCGCGCGGCAAGAAAAACTAAAGAAAATGGCTTCGGATGCATGTTTTATAACCCTGACGACCTGATGTCATGGAAGAGGAGACAGCAACTGACGCAGGATCCAAGACTTTGGAATTCAGGCCGACTGAGGGCAACCTGCCAGCAGATTACCCAAATGTAATGACTGCAACAGTGAAACACGAAGAACATCAGACCCTTCTAATCAGAAGCCACAGCTAAGGGGCAATGAATCTTGAAAATGTGCAAGAGATTCTTCATCTGAATCCAGGTCTTCATCTTTTGAAGAATGCCTATGACAACAGTACAGGAAAAAGGGGTCCCATCTGCAGAAGGCAGTGGAGAAAAGAGTGAAGCGGCTTCAGACACAGCAGCCTTAAGGAGACCCTCTGTAATGTCCTACCACTCCTTCTGAGGGTCTCCAGGCACAGGAGAAATATGCGTAGGTCTTTGCTTCTTTTTAGTGGGTTGTCCACCTGCACAACTCTGATAATCAGAGCCCCAACATGCCTCAAGTAAGACAGCTGGGTGCTTCTGCATGCAGAATGATTTGAGGAATAACCTAGGCCTTTGCAAAATAATAAGCTTCAGTTGTCCCCTTATCAGCAGCACATGGCTAATCAGCCCCGAATGTGTAGGTCGCCTACTCCATAACTGCCCCTGAAAGGGTCACAATAGCAGGACATGAAGTCTGAACTGGACAGAAGAAGCCTCTGACTAAAATTTTTTTGACCACTTTAACAGAGGCTGGACATGAGACTCTGCTGACAGTGTGCCTTCAGTAAGAAGCTTAACACCCTGGTTCTCTACATATACTGAGAAAGAAAGCAGGCAGCTACAGAGGTCTTGGGGATGAAGATGAAGGATTGGCACATGGAACACTCCCTATGGTCATATTCCACACCCAAGCAGAACACTTATGATGGGCCTTATGGGGAATTTGTCTCCCTCAACATTTCTCTTTTATTGTACAATGTACTTAAAAGTAGAGTGATCAAGGAAAAAGGATGGTTCATCAACAGAGTACTTATTTGCCCAACAGCTTAATAATCAGCTCAGAGATGCAGAACCAGAAAGTAAAAAAGTTTTGAGGTTTTAGCATGTATACATCCTTAATGTACCATATGCCTTTGGGCTTAGGTCATACACTAGATGCAAAATACTTGGAAGGGCCCAGGCTCTCGTATGCTGGCCAGATGTATGGCTACCCTTGGCAAGAAATCCCTTGTAAAAAAAAAAAAAAAAAAAAATACTACAATAATGATCTTGTAAGGGCATAACTGGGAAATTGATGGCTTGATTCTAGGTAAACTCAAACAACTTTGGGCATATATAAAGGATTTGTTTGTAATGCGATATCTGTATGAAGACCAGATAGGGTTACTCCACTGAAAGCCTGCAACTTGCATACTCTTTCTGCAGACGTCAGAGCAATAAGCAGTACAATCTTTCAAGTGATGAACCTTAAATCAGCCTGATCAGCCACTTCAAGTAGAGACAATTAACTTTGCCAGCACAAATTTAAGATCTCAAGAAGAAGCCACCCGTTTTCTAGGTGGCCCAAGACACAAAACTCTTCAGAAATGGTTTACCAAAAAAAGAGATGAAAGGGGAGGATCTATGGGCAGACATGCTGAAATAGCCTCTAAATGAATCTTGATAGAGGAAAAAAAAGGCCAGAAGAAAGTAACTCTCAAATATTTAAGAAAAAATAGAACATAATCCGTGACATGTTCATGGTTACTTGCTAAGCACCAACTAAAAGACCTTTTCCACTTCCTACTAGCAGGCTTTCATGACTCAATAACCACCAGCTGCACACCCACGTGAAAGAGGTGCCTAAAAGGTACCAAAATCATCCAGGCAATTGGTTACAGTTGCTGCAGAGTGGGGTGTATCAAATTCCCATTGTCTTATGTAAGTAGATCCAACCAGTGAGAAAGCTTGTAATTCCCTTGGCCAATACCATAAGAGAAAAACCAAAGTTGCCTGTGCCACAAGGGAATCACCATAGTGATTTCTGGAGCATCCATCCGAGTTTTCAGAATTACCCTGGAAATAGGAAGAAAAACAAGAAATGCGTAGAAAAAAACATGGGAATGAGAACGCTTCCACTTTCTAGGCCTGCAAGGAGCCCTTGTGCAGAATCTGATAAGATGCCTGTTTTGAAAGGAGGCAAGCAGATCTATCTGAGATTCTCGCCATAACTGGTTCAATTCATGGAAGACTCCTTCATTTAATTTCCACTTGTGAAGGTATGACCTTGTCCAGCACAGCTTGTCTGCCACTACATTTTGCTCTGAGAAAATGCAATGTGCTTGGAGGGTTAAACCATGCTGAAGAGCTACCTCCCAAGCCATCATAGCCAGCTAGTACTGACGGTAAAGACCTAGTGCCCCTACTTATGTACCTAATAACCCGTTAAGGTCCTCAAGCCCACAGATGAACAGATTTTATGGCATGGACCACACATCTCTGACAATTATGTTCTTCAGTCTGAATAGTTCCACAGGCGACGTACCTTTACCCCTATAGAAACTACTCCATGAGCTCAGGAAAGTTTCCAGACCAAAAAATCCACCTACTCCTGGAGAACCTCAGGAAAGCTTCCAGACCAAAAAAAAAATCAACCTATTCCTGAGAAGAAAAGCCTTTAGCTGAGAAGCACATAGAAAGCAGCCCAGAAACACAATCCAGTGCGACAAGGGTCAAGGTGGATTTCTGAATATTTATCTGGAGCTACAGACTGGGAAGAAAAGAAACCCATATTAAAAGACTTGACATCAGAGAAAGAGACTGCAAAAATAAGTCATCTAAATAAGGAAATATCTGTATGCCTTGCAGTCTGCAATGAGCTATCCATGAAGCTAAACACTTTGTGAACACTCTTGGAGCTGCAGATAACCCAAATGGTAAAGCAAAGAACTGATAATGTGACCCAGTCACACAGAACCTGAGAAACTTCCTGAAGCATGTGGATATGGGGATGTGGTAAGCACCCTTTAGAGATAGTACAGTTGTGTAAAATCTTACCGTAAAAACATGAGATGTCCTTCCCATCACTGCTGGAGTACTATTAATGAAAGGGATCACCTGCTAAAGACCACTCAACATCTGACCGGTATACCGAAGCCTTTAGCTCTTACAGGTGCCACATATCACATGTATGCTTCCCAAACACAATGTATGGCATAAAGGTGACATACAGACGCAGACACTCAGAACTGAAAAAGCCACATGAATAACAGAAAACCCTAACAGATAAAGTAGGAATATGTGCACCCATAAGGAAAAATAAAGGAATAAGGGCCCCTCAGCCAGGAGGGCAACCAGAACACAGGGCAGGAGTGGGACAGAGGGGGAGGAGGGAGGGACTGTATACTGCAACAATTAGCAGAAAGACATCTACTGTTATAAGATTTTACACAACTGTACTATGTCCTTCCACATCTCTGTTACAGTATTATTAACTAAGGGGAGAGAAACCGCTCAAAATGAAGCCTGTAAGGAGGAAAGCACAGAACAGCCATCTAACAAACCCATGCAGGATAGCCCGAGCACAGCCTGCCCTAGCCCTGGAAATGACATGCAAGTTCTAATGCTTAGTGAAAGTATAAACAGATGAAGCAACAGCCTCAAGGATGGAACTGGTATCCAGACCATTGGGGAAAAAAAAAAAAAAAAGCACCCGAGGAGGCAACTGCCGTAGTAGAATGCGCCTTTACTGACGAGTAAAGACATTTTCCATGAAAAGAATAACAAAAAGAAATGCTTTTAAAAATCCAGGAGGAGAAGGTTTACTCAGAAACAGCCAAACTCAAAGTCCTGGGATGAAAGGAAACAAAGCTGCTTAGATTTACAAACTTTGTTTTAATCCAAATAATATCTCAGCTGTCTATGCAAATCCAAAGTGTTAAGAATGCTGGCATATTGTGGAGAAGGAAAAAAAGGAATGTGAGCAGACTAAGGGACAAGTCACTGACCATCTTGGGCATAAAAGGATTAGTATGAAGAGACATTCTGTCTCTGTGGAAAACTAAGAAAGGCGGAATTAGCCGGGAGTGCCTGAAATTCAGCCATCCTCTTGGCTGAAATAAGAACCAAAAGAGCAACAATGTTGTATGGACGCAGAAAAAGTAGGTTCAAAAGGAGCTAGAGTCAATTTTTCAAGGAAAAAACTGAGGTTTCTGGAAAGCAGAATAGGCTTTCTTTGAAACCTGACAAAGCACACCTTCAAGAAACAGCCTGACTTCAGATATACAGGTCAGAGGAGAAGTAAAAGGCTGACAAAGCAGAAACTGCTGTGATACGCGAGCTTTAACTGAAGTATATGCCAACCCAGCATGGAGCAGATCACACAAAGAGAAAAACAGAGGAATTTGCAGAGAGATCGGATTAGCAATGGTTTTCGAACATCTATGATATTCGGGTAGTGCATTTCCAGGCCTCCTACAGAACCCAAACACATCCTCAAAAAAGAGATGCCTAAAATGAATCAGAAACCTATCAGCCACAGTGTCACCTGAAGAATGGACAGATGAGAACGGATAAGAGATCTCTTTGTCCGGTGTGAGATGGGGGATATACAGAAGCATTCCCTTTCAAGGAAAACACAGCGTTTTCCACTTTCCATGTCAGAGGGCTTGGAACTCTGAAAAAGAATAGAGGAAATTGTTCAGAGGGGAAGCAAAAGAGTACACCATCGATGGAATATGTCCAGGAGCACATCTCTGTGAAGCATCCATTTAGGAGCCTGTGTTCTGAACCTGCAGAAGGAACGAGATTGTGTTCTGAAGGAATGTAAACTGCCTGAACAGTTAATCTGCACAGGAGAGAGGACCTTGTACCACCCCAAAAACCCT